>NC_141758.1:28268033-28343364 GCF_982258835.1 Parasteatoda tepidariorum
TTAATGAATAAGATGGAACAAAAATTATAAGAAAATAGTAATTTGTCGCTGAATAAATAAGGAAATTTCAGGCTTACATTTATCCGTAGGTTAACAAGGAGAAATATTTTCAAAATTTTTCATTAAGGGGACGCTTAAGGATTTGAATAAAATATGGGTTTATGTAGCAAAAGTGTTATTTTGTAACTTCATTCATAGGTAACCTTAATCATGAATTAGCGTTGCGTAAGCTGTCTGAACTACCTAGTAAGTATAATGCAAATGAACATTAAATTATTAGTTATTCAGAGAGATTTAGTGTAGCTGTTTTCTTTGGAATTTCGAAAAAAAATGCAGTTTTTCTTAAATATTTAATTTAACGAATAATGTGAATAACTTGTACCTATTCTCCACCTTCTAGGTCTACCCCATGGATGCAAACCGCCACCCCTTGCAATGCAACATCCCTGCAGTACTCCACAAAAACCCAGAACAATGGCTGCAGTATCACCTCTTCACCAAGTTGTACCACCTCAACCCAACATTCCATCTTACGACAACACAAATCTCGCCTTCAACTCAGCTTCTAGAACCTCCAGTTTTGCAGCAGCACTGCGAAAACTTGCCAAACAAGCTGGGGATCCTGTTACTGGTCAGTTTAACTATTCTTTAGACTACTTACTTCTTAGTAAATAGTGAAAAAATTTTATTTTATTTTCAAAATATCACTTATTCATTTGCGAAAAATATCGTCAAAAATGTCGTAAAATTGAATAAAATATTCTCTTTTTCATTTGCAAAAAATTTCGTCAAATTGTGCCAAAAGTTTACGTATTCATTTGCGAAAAATTCTGTCAAATTGTATCAAAATTTCATTTGTTCATTTGCGGAAAATTTCGTCGAAAATGTCGTCAAATTGAGTCAAAATTTCGCTTATGCATTTAAGAAAAATTTCGTCAAATTGTGTCAAAACTTCACTTATTCATTTGCGAAAAATACCGCGGGATCGAGTCAAAGTGTCACTTATTCATTTGCGAAAAATTCCGACCAATTGTGTCAAAGTTTCACATATTCATTTACGCACAATACCCTTCCTTACAACAAAAAACTTCCCTCAGATTAATAAAAATCAGAAACTAGAAATAAGACATAAATTCTTAATAATTAAAAATAAAATATAAATGTGTGTTTTCAGAACAGTACTTCATCAGGGGACACACTGCCTGCAAACACACAGGAGCCTGGCAGGCTGTGTCCCCTGATGAAGTACTGTTCGGCAAACACACATTTATATTTTATTTTTAATTTTATTTAATTATTAAGAATTTATGTCTTATTTCTAGTTTATATAATACAAATTTGGTTTCAGCTGCCTTGTGCGCTTTTCCAATTTGAATTAATGAAGTAAAGTTTCAGTGTGTTTATTTACCTCTTAGTTATCAATATTGACTTAGTAATTTGTTTCGATTTTGTGATTGGATAAAAATCAGAAATTATTACTCTAATTACCTTATTTTATGGGACCATCAATTAAAGAAACACATACCAAAAGTACCTACTAAATACATAGTAAGCATATTCACTAGCAGGGATGCTAAAGGCAACTTAAAATGTAAGAATGGTAGAAGCGCAATTTCAATAATATATATTTTTTAATTATTCTATCGTAACTACCATCATGACTTACACTATAAATTATTCACTTTTAAATAGAAAACAAATAACCAGATCGAGTCGAGTCGACTGAAAATAAATTGTTAAAACCGGTTGCTAAATAAATTTTCTTGTATCACCACTTTTGGAACAGTGAAAATACTTACTCTTGACATTGCATTCACTTGCGGGACTACGTTTAAGTCACGCTAGTGAATCTTTAAATACTACAAATAAAGTGAACTATTAGACATTAAATAACTTAAATGTGCTTGATTATAATATAACTTAAATATTTAAATTTTACTGGTAGATAAAATTTTTGAAATTTAATATAAATAAATATAGTATATTCAGATTCGTTATCATCTCCGGTTTTTGTCTGGTGTCCCCCCCCCAAGCTATTTAAATCAATTTGACGCACGAACGAATATATCACTAGGTTTACGGACATTTCTTATATACCTATCTCTACGAGCACGCGTCAATTTGACGCACGAACGAATACTTCACTAGCAGAGATGCCAACTTGCTCCGGACAGCAAATATATATTTTAAAGTGATAGTTTATCAATTGTGATTCTTGGCTTAATAAATTCAATTTAGTAGATTTTTATCCACCACTATTTCTAAATAATTCGTAGGCTTATGTCATTCAGCACTTTATAGTACTTATGTCATGCAATGCCTTTTAAAAGGCAAGCAAAAATAATAAAAAATTTGTAAAACTTACTTTAGTTATTTACCGCTTTTTTAATTATTTTGGCGTGTCCGGAGCAGTTGGCATCTCTGCACTAGGTTTACGGACGTTTCTTATATACCTATCTCAACGAGCACGCGTCAATTTGACGCATGAACGAATACATATATATACCAATAAATATTTAATAAATTCAATTTATTAGATTTTTATCCACCACTTTATCGAAATAATTTGTAGGCTTTTAAAATTCGCCACCTAATATTGTCAAAATATACTTAATAGTTATTTGGCGTTTTTTAATTATTTTGGCATGTCCGGAGCAGTTGGCACCTCTGCACATAGAAAGCAGTGTAATTATATCCTATAAGAAAAAAAAATGAAAATATGAGATATATATTTATAAAATATTCTAGTATTTTATTTTTCAATACTCTAAGCAACTGAAACCTTCAAAATCTGACACTCTGACATCAATTGACATTCTGCGTTTGTTCTTTCTATTATTGCTTATTGGCAACAGTTGTTTATCGCTTGCTTCATTTGAGATAACGAATCGAAGTATTGTCGGTACATTCTTATTTATTATTGATGTTTGCTCGTAATTTTGTCTAAATTACAATCGTGTCAAATTGACACATATCCGTAGAGCAAAACATTTTAGAGGTATACCACATAAAGAATTTCAATATTTCAACGTTTTTGAAGAAAATAGACTTCAATAAATACTTACCTCAATCAATGGATAAAATTCATTACAAGAGATAAAATAAGAATTCAAACCTAAGCCTTTTTAATAAAGAAGTATTTGGAGTTGAATAATGATTAAAATTTTTTGAAGTTTATTTATAATGTTTTAATTCCATTTACGTTACACAGAAAATTTGCCGGTCAGCGAAGTGTTAACTTCGCATGAAAGTGTTTACTAATATGTTACAAATTACATGGAATTGAGTGATTAATACGAGGATTAACACAAGTGATTAAAAATGAAATAAGTGGTAGAAACTTAATTCATTTTTATTGATTTATAATTTTTTATTAATAAATTGTATATACCACTGTGACTTACATTTTAATTTATTCATATTTACACTTTCAATAGAGCACTGAAAATTATATACAGGGTTGCCGCAAGTGACTAAAATTGCCAAACGTGGTGACTAATACAATTCTAAATTTGATTAAAAAGGATTAACATACCCGCCAATTTTTAAGCATTTGGCGCAAAATTTTATTTCGGTATTTAAAGTGGTAGTAAAATGTATGCTTTCTATATATTCCTTTCATTTATAAACTTAATTTATAATCTTTTTGACCCACCACTATTTTTACAAAAATTAATCAAATCATATACGTACCTGCCAACTTTTAATCCCTTCCATTATTACTTTTCCCAGTGGTGTTAAAATGGAATTAAAACTTCAATTTTAAGCAAACAAATACGTTGTATTTGAGAAAACTTAAGTTGACAACCATGACAGTACCGCATATTAATATATGTGCTTAATTTTTGTAAAAATAGTGGTAATCAATATCATTTAAAAATTAAGATTATAAAAGAAAAAAATAGTATATAATTACTATCACTTTAAATATGAAAATAAAATCTTCCGGAAAATCCGGAAGAGTTGGCAGGTATGCATATATAATAATATGCAATACTGATTTGGTAGTCCGCATAAGCATATTCAAAATACAGTGTATGTTTCTGCTTAAAATTGCAATTTAAATTCCATTTTACTACCACAGGGGAAAATCATCCTCGAAGGGATTAATAACAGCTACGTTTTCTTGCATTTTTATTTTGGTTACAATTGAATGAAAATGCAATTTTTAATTTTGTTTTAAAAAACAGCAGTTAAAAATGTAAGTCATAGTGGTAGTTACGATTGATTAATTAAATAGATAATAAATAAACAAACGTGAATTAAATTGCTACCACTTTTTACATTTTAGTCACCTGTAGCATACCTGAATATATTATAAAAAGTTTCCATTTTAATATCTTTTAATAAAATTTTGAATTTTATTGGTCACCACTTTTTGCATTTTAAGTGACATGCGGCAATCTTTTGAAAAACAGAAATATTTTAATTTTCTATATTAGCCTCGTGTCCATAATAATCCACATAATCCCGATTTAATTTATACGCCTGTTTGCAAAGGTGCCAACTGCCCTACTTTCTGCAGCAATTTTAATAAATTGGTAGTAAATTAAATAGTAATACTTGTAGAGTACGGAAAACTACGCTTGCTCTTTAACACTAATAATACCATAACGGGTCAAATGACCCATTTTGAATTTTTGCAATGAAAATGCGCGTATCATCTTATTACTTCTGCAAATTTGACTTTATGACTTTTTATTACTAATTAATCTACAGTTCTTGTACTATTTTTATATTTTTTTTGTTTTGTTTATGTTGAGTATACCGTTGTCAACCACATCGGGTCATTTGACCCTGTGAACCTTTTTTGTTTTATAAGCTTATCGATACATATTGTCTATCGTATTGTCTATCGTATTGTAGCAGGCCTGAAAGCGGGACGGAAAAGAGAAAATACTGGTAGAAGAACTATTTCAATATTAGATAATATTTGGGAGGAGTTAATAATCTATTCTCAACAATAACAATTTACTGTAAGGAAATTTATCACGGCGAAGAAGCAATTCAATATAAAAATTGCATCCGTTAAAAACAATTGGTAGTTATGTTGGTTATTTTTATTTCCTTTCTGACATCCATATTTCATACATTTAAGTAGAAAACATAAATTTCGGATTATTTGACCCATGGTGGAATAGGTATCTATTAAGTGTTGGTATCATTAGTGTTAAAAGTGTCAAAACGAGAAAATTGCAACAAAGTTGCTACTGATATAATACTTTTAGTTTCTGGTATGCGGAGGTGGAAAAATAAGTAAAATAAAAAATACTAAACAAGAAATTATTTAGATTCCGTTACCACTAGAAAATATATTTTCGCAATGCGAAGCAAGTAGGGCTCCCTGCAAGTGCTCCGGATCTATTCCATCTGCTATTTGGTAAATGAAATTATTACATTACAGGTTGCGAACTCACAAAATTTGATATGATATTAAATACGCAGGGATGCCAACTGCGCCGCTATCTGCGCAAGTTTTAATAAATTTTAAATTATATAAATAGGTTTTATAAATTGGTAGCGAGTTGAACTTGTAAAAATTGCAGAAGAAGGACAAGTACGCCACTCTTTAAAAGATTGACCACGATTTTTGAGCAATAAAGTTGCATCTCATTAAATACTTCGAATTTGATAAGTAGTGGTGGAAAGATTTCTAAAAACTAAGTTAAAAATAAAGTAAATTTCGTTAACATTTGAACATACTTTTTCATAAAGTGGTGCAGGATGGCATCGCTGTATATTAAATGTTATTTTATTAAATTATTACAAAGCAGAATTAATATTTTTCGCTCATAGATCTTATTTTGAATCATAAGTGGAATTTTTGGATGTGGGGAGCAATTGCGCGAGCAAATAGAATTCTTTTTTGTGCAATCAGTTTAAGGTAATAATTTAACCTTTTGGAGATTGAAAAAAAAAATTACGAAAAAAATCAAAATTTATTACGTGACATTCACGGGAGTTCGTAAGCGACAACGAGCAAGTATTAGTGAAAATTTGTAGCGAAAAAGTGCACAAGTGTTTTTCAGTCCACTTTAAAATGTAGATAGGTAAAGCTGTTATAAGAAATATTAATGCCATAACGCTATCTTTATTTATTTCAACATTTATCACTTAAATCAAACGTTGAAATTTGAAGAACATAAAATTTGTTAATTTTGTGTCAGAGCATAATAAAGCTTCACCACAAAATGGCATTTCAAAGCAACTATTAGATAATTTTCACGTAGTGATGTGAAAAATATCTGTAAATTAAATTTACAAAATGAAGAACAATACATTAAAATCTAAATTTAGCTACGATTAGAAGAAATTTTTTCCAAAGCATAGAAACTTGGCACGTCTAATCTTAATGCTAAATTCAGTTTCAAATGAAAATTTTTACTGCACCACTTAAAAGTTAATAAATTACTTTTCATCAATTTAAATTTATAGGCAGATGTCAATCAATATTAAAATACTTTTTGCTATATAATTAAGCATCAACTTGTCTTTAATTGGACTGGCAGATGCAATTAATAAAACCAGTTTTGTGACAAAACTTCATCTGTAGGTCCTCGTGACAGTGAGGAATAATTTTTTTTGTTGCATTAGAATTTTGAAAGGAATATTTTGATATCATTAATTTCAGAATTTGTAATTCGATAGCAATAGTTTTGTCTCTCAGGACCTAATCTCGCCTGCGTATCACTTATTTCAAATCTATAATTATATAGTTTTATTTTTCAGAACAAAACTTCATTTACAAATCCTGATGACGCTGAGTAGCTTTATTTTTTGTTGCATTAGAATTTTGAACGGAACTTAGATATTTTGACGTCACTTACTTCAAATCAGTTATTGGATAGAAATAGTTTTGTTTTTCAGAAAAAAGTGACCACGAGATAACTGTTATAAACTTGCATTTGATTTGATACTTTAAATTTTTTTAAAACGTAGTGGATGATAAATTACTGAATTTGAAAAATACATAACTAAAAATAGCTTAAATTTCTTTACCACTAAAAAATTATGATTTACAAAGCGGAGCAAATTAGCATCTCTGAAATCGTCATCGCTGTAAACATTTAATATAAAATGCTATTTTTTCAAGTGATTACATAGCAGAATCATACGTCGAATTTTTGGATATGGAAAGCAAGTGCGCAAATAAATAGAATCCTATTTAGTAAAGTCAGTTTAAAAGAATAATTTAACCTTTAGGAGATTGAAAAATTGTTTTATGACAGGAAACAAAAAATGTTGCAAAACATTCATGGAAGTTGTAAAGTGGCAGTGAACAAGTGACTCTAATACATAAATTTAAAGTATCATCTGTTATAATTAATCAGCATATTGATGCAATCTCTTCGAACCATTAACCTCTTCAGAACCAAAATAT
Source organism: Parasteatoda tepidariorum (assembly GCF_982258835.1). NCBI lineage: Eukaryota > Metazoa > Arthropoda > Arachnida > Araneae > Theridiidae > Parasteatoda > Parasteatoda tepidariorum. Next base: position 28,275,415 of record NC_141758.1, read on the forward strand.
CCACAACTTGGAAAAAATTAAAAATGTGGTGAAGAACTTTTCTCAAAACTGCTGAAAATTTCATTAACTCAATTAATTCTATAAGATAATTTTCGAATTTTTCAACTCACAATGAACGAAATGAAATTACTTTTTAAAGCAGATATGAATACTTTTAAGTATGCATATTTTTCAAAATGTAGCTACCTCTTTAACAAAATGATAATATCAGGTCAGAAGATGTTAAGGTTGCTTGTTGCTATATCTGGGTGTTTCCCGTTAACAGTAATATCAAACAAACATTTCTTTTAGCGGTTCTGTTAATGACAACTTCATTTTAAAAACTTATTCCTATTCCATATTTTTGGATTTTCTAGAGAAACTGGAACGAAAGTCCGCTTTATATCATGTGCCTATGCACGATCATCGCTTATACCTCACCCACATCGCTTATACCTCACACAACTACATTCCAAAAGCACAAAATCTATATCTTCCAAAACAAATTATTACGTCATATGCTAAACGCATAGAGATACATGACTAACGAAAATATGCACAAAGACATAAAAGTAGACGAACTCAAGCATTGCATTGAAAAAGTGAACACATCATTTCACAGCAAAGTCATTCACTGCAACATTACTTATTTCAACAACAACTTATCGACGCAACATCCGAATGTAATCCGGCTACTTCTGTCTGTCGGACACTGTCCTAAGTACCATACACAAGCACTAAAGACGTCAGCATGACACGAGCAATCCTGCTGTCAACAACCTCATTTTCAAACTATAAACATTATATAAGCCAATTTAGATATCAGTTGCATACCTGCCAACATTCACTCTTTTCAAAAATAGATTTTCCAAGTGGTAGTAAAACAATTACCGAAAAACTATCTTCCTTAAAACTTTATTTATATTTTAACCAGGTTGAAATTCGCTATTGTAAAGACTAATATGCTTTTATATATTTGTTGTAATTATTTATATGTAGTGGTAGCCAAACTCATTTATAATTATTATAATAATTCAAAAATTATAGCGGAATAACATGAATTTCGCTACCACTTTTAATATGGAAATAAAATCTTTCGGGAAAACCGGAAGAGTTGGCAGCTATGCAATTGAATAGTACGCCGATGTACTGTTTGGTACTGCGTACGGCAACGGAAGTCCAGTAGTGGACAATAATTAGAATAGGAGAAATTGCATTTTAAAAATTAATTCAAAATGGAAACCATCGAATTCGGAATTAAGGTGGCGAAATTTTACGTTTATACAATCATTAGGTATGAGTGTTATGTTTGTTTTTTTAATGCTCATAGATATTTCTTCTGAATGTTTAATTTCTACAGATATATTCTCAATGCTTGTGGAACATACGAGTAAAGTCAAAACATTTTTCTGACTGATTCTCGCGGAAACTGAATCAGGAAAATATTTTGTTTTCTTTTTTAGTGGTTTCAAGGGGCATTTCACTTGATCTGTTAGAATAGCAATGTCAAAAAATAATTATACTTCCTACAAAAGTAAAATATTTTCCTTTTCAAAAAAAAATGTTTGGTTTACTATGGACAGGGTACTTAACAGTTTAGCTATGTTCAGATATTTCTCTTATAGATGTCGGATTTTTGTCAAATTTTGCTTAACTAACTTTGCTGCAATACGTGGTGAAATTTGCAAAAAGAGAAACATGGTGCGTCAACTTACAACAGCTTTCTTGATTACAGTATAGGGCCATTTCCTCATAATCAACTGCGATACGAAAGCGGAAAATATTATGTAATTAAAATATATATTTGGCACCATTCTCGATAAATCCACAAAGAAATCTTCTGGTTCGAATAAAGTTAAGATTCCTTTTTAAATAAGTGTTTTTCGGTCCACTCTAAAGGTAAATTTGGCAAAATAAAGTAGGTAAATTTGTTATAGAAAATATTAATGCTGTTTTTTGTGGGTTTTAACATCAACCACTTTATTTAAAAGTTGAAATTTAAAGGTTTACGTAAAAAGTTTTAATTTTGTATCAGAGCATAATAAAGCTTCGCCACAAAACAATTGGAATAAAGAGGAATTTCAAAGGAACTATTGGATCATGTACACGTAGTGATGTGAAAAATAAATAAATTTACAAAATGAAGAACAGTACATTAAAATCTTAATTATGATTAGAAGAAATTGTTCCAAAAGAGTAGAAAGGTGACTGATCTAATCCTGAAGTGTTAAATTTTATCTCAAATTAAAATTTTTACAGTACCACTTAAAAATTAATAGATTATTTTTTATAAAATTTAAATTTTTCTGACGAGTATCTTTCGGTAGATTAAATCCAATCAAGCATCATCTTGCATATAATTATGCTGGTGGATGCAATTAAGAGGAAAAAGTTTTTTTTTATGCTAGACCAAACTTCATCTACTAGTCCTGATGGTAGAGAATTTTTAACTAATCGTAGATATTTTGATGTCATTTATTTCAAATCTGTAATTGAATAGAAATAATATTTTTTAAATAATAAAACTGCGTCTACAAGTATTGATGACATTGAGGTATAATTTTTTGTTTAGTTTTTTTATGTATAAAAATACTGAACGGATCTTAGATATTTTAACGTAACTTATTTCAAATAAATACTATACCACTTAAAAGTTGATAGATTATTTTTAATAAAGTTTAAATTTGTCATTTCTGAATATGGATGAGTTATGTCTTTTTCGTGTTTTGGTCAGGCATCCACTTGCATGTATTTTTGCTTCTGGATGCGATTAAGTAGAAATAACAAACGTCCTCTACAAATCCTGATGGCACCCATGGGTGAAAGCCCTTATATAGCAAGACGGAAAAGAGAAAAACCTGGTACGTAAAACATTTCATTCCAGCATTTTTTCCGAAAAAAATGAAATATCTGTAACTATCAAGATTTCTTTTATAATTCTGGCATATATATGAAACTGCTTCTTTTCCAAGATAAAGTAGATATTGTTGAAAAATTTAAAAAAAGAATAAGTAGACTCCTCCCCAAAACTAGCTATAACTGAAATGGTTTTACTATCAGCCTTTCCTTTTTTCCGTCTCGCTTTCACCCTTGATGGCACCAAAGAACATTTTTCTTGTTGCATGAGAAATTTGAACTGAACTTAAATGTTTTGACATCGCTTATTTCAAATCAGCAATTATTTTCTCTCTACAAGCTACAGTTTTATTCAATTCAGTTATATATATCACAAACCAAGATTTAACATTCACTCAAGTATGGGCCTTTCTTCTCTGCTACGTTGGAAATGGTACGACATTTTCGATCCGTTTAGATCCTATGTTTATTCTCCTATGTGCTATTTTTTAAAAGAGCAGACAAGTGTTGTTAGATTTGAATAAAAATTTACAATCGTCAAAAAAATTATACTTTCAGACAAAAAAAAAAACACTAAACTAAAAATATCATTTAAAGAAAATTTATATCTTTCCAAACAAAGCTATTCATGGATGATTTTTTTCCAATAGGAAGTAAAATAAAAATTACGATTTCAATATTTGTCAAAAATTTAATCTAAATTCTGTTATAAAACAAATTAAAATTATTTCATTGAAATCGCAGTAAAAATCATTTTTTAAATAAAAAATATAGAACCGAAAATCAGTTAACCATTTCCGGTGCAATGTAGCCAGTCTGGCAGCACACTTATTTCAAAAATATTACCTTCCACTAAAATTGTAAAACTATTCACTTCCAAGAGTCATCGTTTCTTCGCAGCCACAAGGATGCCACAGGCGCTGAAAAATGTAAAAAAGTGGTAGAAACTATTAATTAATTTTTGCTGATTTATTTTCTCTTTAATTATTACTCAGTTGCAACTAACGCTATGACTTACATTTAAAGCCACAAAAGTTCTTTGCAGTCGCTTTCAATATCAAACTATACTATCAAAAGTTGCTGAATTTAATTTCTTTTTAAAAAAATTTGAATTGTGTTAGTCAGCCCGTGCAAATCTTCAACTACTATTCTTTCATCCCTGATAACTACTACACTTATGGCAAAATACTTTATAGCGTCTCAGACGTTTCACAACCAATGTTTTCAGAATTTTTGGTAATTTTACCAACATTTCAAAAGCTTCACCACGATAGAGCTGCTACAAAGTGGCGTTGCATATGTGCTTTTAAATCATTTATATGTAGTGATGTAGAAAATGAGAAATGAATAAAAAAAATAATACATTAAAAAATAAACTTAGCTACCACTAGAATGAATTTTTACAAAAAGCGTGGAAAGATGGTAACTCTGTTCTTTAAATAGAATTTAGTTTAAAGATTTCTGTTGACTTAGATTTTTCCATCTAAGGACTCAGTTGATAATATATATCGAACTTTGCTGCGGAAAAGTTACGCAAAATCTTAATACAACTGAAATATAATAAACAAATGAACAAGTAAAATCTGGAGTAGACGGGAGCTATTATTTAACATGTTCACGCCGGATGTTGAGCCTGAAAGCGGGACGGAAAAGAGAAAATACTGGTAGAAGAACTATTTCAATATTAAATAATATTCGGGAAGAGTTCATCTATTCTCAACATTAATAATTTACTGTAGGGAAATTTATCACGGCGAAGAAGCAATTCAATATAAAAATTGCATCCGTTAAAAACAATCGGTAGTCATGGATTTTTATTATTCCCGGAAAAAAACTAAAAAATGAAATTTATTTGTTACCAATTTTTACTCCGGTGCGCCGCCCGATGAGACAATCTAGCGTGACCCACCGGTGGGTCACCCCGGCGTGAACGTGTTAGTGGAATGTGCGTTTCAACTGAAAGAATAAGCCGTAGAAATGCACATTCGAATAAATGATAGCTACCGTTTATTTATAATTTCACTTATTTACATTTATTTATAATTTAATAAATTAATGAATAAGTAAAATCTGGTATAGGTGGTAGCTGATATTAAATGCGCATTTAAACTGCTTATTTTTTTAGTTAATGAAGTTAAATATTAAAAACAATCATGCAAAAAATAAACATTAAAATAAAAAGTGGAATATTTTAATTTTATCTTCCTTTCATAAAATGAATTTTAATTCAGAAAGTTAACAATGACCTAATTCCACTGCAGATGAATTTTTATAGCATTAATAAAAGAAATTTTCATAACGTATGAGAAAACATAAATAACAACGCATTACTCTTTTTTTTTTTTTTTAATTTTTAATGTTATTATTTCTTTTTTCAGGAGAAAAAGACTTAACCCAGATTTCACCAGTTTCATCCCCTGTTCTCAGTCAAGGATCCTTAACGCCTAAGCGAAACGTTCCAAATCCACCGCCACCACCTATGTTCCTTACAAATCACCAAGTCTCATATGCATCATCATCCCCACCTGTAGTTACAATCGCACCCAGCAGACCAGTGGCTACTCACACATCTGAAAGTCGAAAGGTGTGGTTTCATTCCTCTGACAGAATTTATAATTCTTGTACTCTCTCTCTCTCTCTCTCTCTATATATATATATATATAGGTGCTTTGTATATTCTATGACTAATTTTCTACACATCACTTTCGAAAAAAAAAGCTGTATGCAGGTCCAGCATATATATATATATATATATATATATATATATATATGGGTCATTCTCACGAAAACTGTCATTTTTCAGTTCATAAAATCCCAAAAAAGTAAGGTGAATAAAAAGCTCTGATATTTTTTATATTAATAGAAATATGTAATGGCATTATAAAGAAAGTATATATCCTATAAATTATACTTAATATTTAAATTAATTAATTTTTAAATAATTAATTTATAATTAATTAATTTTTAATAAATAATAATTAATTAATTAATTGAATAAATAAATTAATTAATTTAATAAATTAATTTATTACTTTTTTAATTTATTTTTCAAATTAATTAATCAGTAAATTAATTATTTTCACTATTTAAAAAGTGAGGGAATGACACTAATAGTGAGGGAATGATATTTTATTTTAATACATGTTTTTATCTAAGTTACATCTACCTAAAGTTTGAAAATGATAACATACTAAGTATATCTAATATTTATTATAATTTAGTCTTATATATTTAATAGTTTTTACAGGTTTGGGAAATAAAATTGGCTGGCACGATTGAACAAAAAAAAAATTAATAATATACTCATCTTGAATCATTCCCTCACTTTAGCGTCATTCCCTCACTTTATACACTAGTGAGGGAATGACGAATTCAATAAAATTTAAAAATAACAGTTAGGCCTAATTAATTTCTGAAATCAATCACATACAATTATATTCATACAAGAAAGCAACATATAATTATCCACTTTCTCGATGAAGTTGTATTTTATTTTACTCTAAAAAATGACATGAGGGAATGACAAATGTAGAAAATTTTACCTGGTTTGATTCATTCAAATTTATTCCACAGCAAAGCTTCTTTAAGTTGAAAATGGAAACATGCTGCAATTTTGTTCTATGATGCCAGTTGTTAACTTCTGAAGTTTTTATTAAAATATTTTAATTCTAAGAAGATTGCAGGTCATAAGAACATTGTTGTGAGGGAATGACGCGAAACACTGGGGACAAAGTTTAAAATCGTGCTGTGTTAATATTTTTATCAGAAATTAAATTTAAAATTGATTTTCTGAATTCTATATTTCAGTATTCTGAAATAAAGAACACGAATTTGTAAAAAAAAAATTTTATTTCAGAAACAATTTTTTTCTTTTTTTAAATCAGCAGTGGGGACAAGTGAGGGAATGACATATTGGTATATTTTAATAACCTAAAATAAATAAAAAATAAAAATTGATAATTTTATTTTTATTCTTTTGTTAGCTTGCATTCTGAAGGACACTTTCCCTGAATTTTTTTTTCGTAAGCTGTAAAACAAACATAAAATATACTGGGGACATGAAAATTACTGTTTTTGTGAGAATGACCCATATATATATATATATATATATATATATATATATATATATATATATATATATATATATATATATATATATATATATATATATATATATATATATATATATATATATATATATATATATATATATATATATATATATATATATATATATATATATATATATATGACATGATTTATTTTATGGTAGAGAATTCGAAACCAAAGTAAGGAAAAAGGGTCATTTTACCGCTAATCTCCATGTAAGTGGTTGAAGAAATAAACAGTTCCAGCAAAGAGACTGGCTTATGAGGCATTTTTCCTCTTAAATTATAAAAAATAAATAATTATGCAAAAAATTAATATAAAAAAATTCTTAATAATTAATTTTGCTTTTTTTGAAATTTTTTGAATCGTTTTCAACTTTTGTTCAACTAATTTTTTTTTTTTAAGTTTCCAGCACAGCTTTTTATCCTCAGATAACCTTCAATAAAAAAACTGGCTCACTATTTTGTCCAAAAGCGGGCGAGGGGAAAATTTAAACAGCTATCAAATCTTCCAAACTTTCTCGTGAATTCTACCCCTTTCCCTGATTTTAGGCAAAATTGGTGCTAAACACTTTTATCACTTGAAGGTGTATGGAAGTGGAAAAATGACCTATAAGTTTAAATACTTTGAAAATAAGAAATAGTAATTTAAGAAAGAAATTGTTTTTCGCTATTCAAATTTAAGGATACTATAATCCCACCTAAGTTTCAATATTTACTACAACTTTTCACCTCTCTAACTCCGCAGAAGAAATTTAATCTTTAAAACAATCATTTACCACCTCGGAGAAATCCTAAGCATTTCGCAGGAAATTCAGGATTTCGCAGGATATGCAATCGTACGAGTGCTTCTTAACATTATATAGGTGTGTCCCCAGTAAAGGAAGAGGGGTCATTGGGGAACCGGGGGAGATATTCAGATACATGAGAATATTTTACATAAGAATCATCAGGAATAAAAAAAAATCGCAACGTAAGCGATTTATAAGCTTTTCTCTTTTCTAATATTAGTTTATTTGATAATAAAGCAGTTTTTTTTATCGTGGTTTTATCGTTTCCCTGTTTTTATTTCGGGAGTAAAAAAAAGTTTTTCTTTGAGATCTATTTTTATCATTTCTGTAAGTGATTATTTTGTAAAATGGTGAAAATAACTTATTTCTAATTTAATTCGAATCCTAAAAAAAAATTTTTTTTAAAGTTTTCTAAAGTTTCATTTTTTCCAAAAAAACGGAATTGGTAACAACTCATAACCCTTTCTTTATTATTTTTGCTTCAGTAAAATTTTGTTACTTAACTCTTTTTCATTGTGAAATCCTAAATTATTCGCACAGTTTATAAGCGTTTCATTTCTTTTATCAAAACTACCATGAAAAACTGCATAGTTTTTAATTTTAGTACCATTTATATTTTATTTCATAACCGTCGTTGAACAGTCGACCCATTTCTAGGTTTACAACTATTAAAGTTCAACACCGTAGCCTTGAAATTATGAACCCAATCAAGAAGGCAAGGGAGATCCTAGATCTACTATTAGAAGAAATGTGCCTTCGTGGAGCACTTTTGATGGAACTAACAAAAAATTGCGTTACATATAGTGGAAATCCACGAAAATATCCCGCGGTTAGCCTATGATCCGTTTACCACTGAGAATATTTTAAGTCAGCACTGTAGTCGGTGCGAACCGGGGGCAGAATTCATATTGACCAGCCATCGCTGGGATTCGTACCTCGCTCGATCTCATTGGAAAGCAAGGGCTCTATCCACTGAGCCACCTCTACTCTAGTACCATTTATAGTTTTCAAAATAAATAAGTAAAAGATTTTCTGAACTTCAAATGTGCCAGAAAATTTTAACAAAAGATTGCTTACGTTAAATTAGTGCCAGTTGTTGACATTAAAACAGCTCTGGATGTTTGAAAGTACTGAATGATATGCGAAACAATTTAAAGAAAAATTGGAAATGTGCAATTTGCTGTATTCTACTAGATTAAGCATTTCCTTTTGCAAAATTTCAGTATTATTTTATAAACTTCAACAGGAGATGGTATTTTGGATAGAAAAAAAAACTATTTTATAATGTTTTCTACTTCATATCAAACCTTTCTTTCTGAAATATTTCCACGAATATCAATTAATTTCATCATCAGATAGTTGTTTCAAATGGCAATTTGCATTTTGTAGACATTATTTTAAAGGTTTTCTCACTTAATTAGTGCCATCTGTAGCCGAACGTTGTGACTACTTTTAAATTTGGTGCGAACAAAGCTTCTAAGCACAGCACAGAAAATTGTGCATTTTATCTCCGCCTGTTTTCAATAAATTGATTTTTTTTTAAATTTTGAAACATTTGGTATATATTTATCCTTCTATTGTGTATATTTTTCATAAAAATAAACAACATAACAAAATATTGATCACTACACAAAGGTTAATTTTTCCATTCACTTTGTTCTTGGTATATAATATTGTAACTAACAATATGTGATCCTTCGTAATTTTTTAGCAGGTCAATTCAAGCGGCTTAAGTAATGGACACGTACAAGATTCGATGGGGGTGAAACTAGATTCCTCAAAAAGTGGCCCTAGAAACGCTCATTCTGATAAATGGGAAGACGCAGCAAACAAAGGTTTATCATCTACCTCATCCCAAGTCAGGTATGAATTAAACTATTTTAAAGTACTTTTTTCATTAAGAGATAACTATTTGAATAACGGATTGTTCCGTTAGTAAATCTACGTAAAAAATCTGTTCCAAAGTAACAGATTAACCCACAAAAAACGTCAGTTCTTTCATTACTTGATATCACATGCCTATATTAATGTTTTCTTTAATTTTATTTTATAACCGTCGTTAAACTGCCCAATTTTGTGTTTATGACTACCAATGTTCAACTCCGTAGTTTTGTAATTGTGAACCCAATCCAGTAATCTAGGGAACTTCTGAATTAGTGCGTCCAGATGTATTGACTTGGTATGGGAACTTGAAGGACTTTGCGGCCCCGACAGATTTAATGTGTAGTCGTAATTTAATACCACGGGCATTTTTTGGCCGGTTGGATACGAACTCCCTCTCTCACGAACACGAGTCCAACGCTCTATCAACCAGAATATCCTACACTGATGTTTTATTTAATTTAATTTTATAATAGTCGTTTAACAGCAGACCCAATTTCAAGTTTATGACTACCAATGTTCAACTCTGTATAATTTTGAACCTAATCCTTATAATTTTGAAATTCCTAGTAATTTTGAAATTTCTTGTAATTTTGAACCTAATCCTGAAGACAAGGGAACTCCTGGATCAAGTATTGGGAGAAATTTGCCTTCGAGGAGGACTTCTGGTTTGAACTAACCCTCCTTTTCATCACATGGAGAATAACCAAGAAAACCCTGACGGCAAAGAGACTCCCACCCATGATCTGTCCACCACTGAGGATAGTTTTATATCAGCACTGCGGTCGGTGCAAGCCGGGGGCGGAATTCGTATCTACCAGCCATTGCTGGGAATCGAACCCAGCTTACGTCATTGAAAAGCTAACGCTCTATTCCCTGAGCCACCACGACTTTTAAACAAATGTTTATGAAAATTGCAACGAAATGAAGAAATTGACAGGAATTAATAAAATTTATTCCATATATTACTGATAATAATACAAAAAAATATGCGCAATCGTTCGGTTATTCTAATCATTTGCATGTCTTAAACTCACTTTACATTTTATGTAAGTTTGGTTTAATTTGCATAATTCTATCATTGGGTTGCAATTTTCACAAGCATTGTTGTATAATTATAACAGGAATATTAGTAAAAAAATATTCACGTTTCTTCTCTTGAAATATTACAGAAAAAAAAAACACAATCAGCGTTTTTCAGGAACTACAAAGATTGCAGTATAGTAATGCATATTTTTAAAACCTACTTAAAAACAAAATCATTTATATTGATTAGGAGCCAGAGTAAGAGTTTCTTAAACTTAAAGGTTTCTTATGTCAATTTTGACGAGGATTCTAACACTATGAGTGGTCATTATGGAACAATCAATATGAGCTGCCTTGTCTTTTACCATAAATTACCTAATTTTCTGTGAGTGGATTTTAATAAATATTCTAACAGCTTATAAGAATGGCAATTACGGTCCAATCCGTATGGGCAGCTTTATTTTTGAGCGAAAATTGCTTGAAAAGAAGATGAAGTACTGTTTTTAACCATGTAAAGTAAAGCTTTGTCTTCTTTTTTTTTTAAAAAAAACTTTATAATAAAATTCGTTTTATTTTAGACCACATGCGACAATCGCTCCTCTGCCTCGACCAGACGACTCTTTGACGTCCTCTAGGGGATTTCAACCATATCGAGGAACAGAAGAATCACGCAATACACTCCCACACCACATGTCTCTCTTTGATCCACACCCAGCTGTATCTTATCCCTACACTCCAGCATTTCTACCTCCGCCACATCTCTCTCATCCGGCATACAGGTAGGATCTATCTCCAATTATTTCATAAGGAATAATTAAATTTTTTTTATCCAAAAGTATTCACGTCTTTAGAAAATGTCATTATTTTCAAGTATTGCATCTTGAAAATAATATTTCCTGGCATTACTCTTATAAATAAAACGATCTGATGAGCCAGATTTTATTACTAGTTTAAAATTTTTTCCGATAAGAGTGAATTTTTGCTGGAATTTCCATTACAAAAAAAATATTATTCAAAATTAATGCATAAACGAAGAAAACTTCATGGTTGTATGGTTGAGGAGCAATAGTGCGATGATTGGTTGATTAGCACCTCATTTGTCCACCGATCTGAATTGTTGTAGTGTGGTGTGTGTATGGTCCAGTATTGATTTCGGCATAATTATGGATAAATTCCTAGCTGTTGTCATAAACTTATTAGTGCATAGCTCTAATACGACATTAAAAACCAAACAAATTGAAACTTTATCTACACGCATTTAAAATCAGAAAAAAAAGCCTAAAAGTTTGGTAATCCCTGCCGCCTTAAGCCATCCCGGTTTTTTAACACAGAATATCGTAGACTAGTTCTTCCTGTTGCTTAAGCTGCTAAATTTTAAAGAAACTTTAAAAAAAAAAGATTATGGAATTACTAAGTATAAAAAAGAAAGAAAGAATTGAAAATACTGTATCTGAAAAGAATGTTTCATTCTTAGCAAAAAATGTTCTCAAAACTCTCTATTCATAGATGCAATACTAGACAAAAAATAATATTCTTAGAAACATTACATTATATCTAGATTAGCGATTCCCCCAGGTTATTAGGCGGTAGCTTAAAGTTCCGTGGAATTATTACAGGGGTTCCGAAAGATTACAGGGTTCCGAAAATTATATTTGTATCCAATCAATAATTGGTAATTTATTTAATATTTCTGTTGTTTATATGATAAATTGTAGTATGGGAATAAAAAACCAGCAAAAAATTTTAAAAAAAATTTTTAGCAATAAATAATTGAATTATGAAAATTATAATCGCATATAAAAAATTAAATAATTATTTCTCAGCTGGATTTTCAATTCAAAACAAAATAATTAAATTCAAGAAGAAAAATTCTAAATAATTAATTTCAAGGAGAATAATTATTCTCAACGCTTAAAACAGATCTTGCTTTGAAAATCATGATTCAACTTATTTTATTCATTTTCAGCAAACGCATACGCCAAGGATAAATTCATAAAATTAATTATTTCATTCTTTAATTTTAATATTTTTACAACAATAAGTAGTCTTTTTCTTTGCTATGTTCACAGCCGGTAATGAATATCAAATAATGTGGATATACATTATATAATATATATAATATATATAATGTATATCCACATTATTTGAATTAGTTTATCTATGTTTGACGACATAAAAATTCAATTGGAATTTAATGGTATTTTTAGGTTTGATGACCCATTGTATCTGGAAAGGTATAGCTTGCTCCGACCTCCCGTGATGCCCTACCCACAACCAGGTATGATGGCTCCCCCAACGGCATTCTACCCTAACAACCGATATGCAGCAGATCTTATTGCTCAATCATTATCTCTAGGCTCAGCTAATAACAGTATTCTCAATCATGAGAGGTAATTTAAGTTGCTATTATTAATATAATTAAATTAATTTAATTAAATGAAATTAAATTAAATATGATTAAATTAAATATAATTAATATAATTAAAGTATGTCAAAAGATGTAAGGATCCCAATAAAGTCAGTATTCATCCTCTTCATTGTCGAAAGGCTACTGCTGTAGTAAGGGAAACAGTTTGTATATATGTATAGTAAAGTGGCTAGCTCAGCAATAGGAAACCACTTACAGCGCAATCTCTTAATAAGCTGGAGCTGTATCATTTCTATCTCAAAAATGGTAGAAAAAAAAGTAAATTAAACCATACGTGCATTTTTTTTTTTTGTTTTATGCATCCCAAAGATGACAAAATTATGAATGAAATTTGAAAAAAATATATATAGTTACTGCACGACCATATAACATCGTAATATTCAACATCGAAAATCAAGTTATTTTCTGATAATTATTTTCTCTTTCTTTCTAAGATCATTTCATCACATCAGCGCGTAAAAAAACCCAAGCAATTCAAATAAATATCGTATTTTTTAATGTAAATTTAGCAAATATTGTAACGTTCTAAAAAATGCGTATTTTAAGTATTTTTCTCTTAGCATTAATCTGCGCCTGGTGTCTTTTGCGTTAAATGAATAAGTTTATACATATTGTTTAGTATTGTATTTCATTTTTCCCCTACGTTTTACTGTGTTAGAAAAAGAAACGTAAATTCTCAGTTTCCATCATAGCCACTATACTATACTTAGACACCATTTTCATAACAATAATAATTAAGATTAATAAAAGCCATTTGATAATTAAGATGCTAAATGCAGACTTTAGAATGCCCCCTATAAATTTACCCTTGCGTCATACTTAGAAGATTATTGCTTAGTGCTATTTACTTAAGTAAGAATACCATCTTATATTAAATAAATAACCTTGATTATTCATAATAGCACTTATTTTTAATTGTGTAGGGAATTTATGCACAATTTTCATAAGCATATATCCGTCTACTATCAGAAAAATAACATTATATATTGATTATTGGTCACATTTAATAACCAATATTGGTAATACATTGGTTAACCTTTTCGATACGAGACTTAGTATATTTTATTTTCGTACACCGGTCATGAAGAGGTTCAATATAATGGTTAAACATTTACTATAATTAAAAATAATGCATATGAATACTTCCTGAATGTGCAGAATTTTTAGTATACGTGAATAACTGCTATTAAACATGCATTATTAAATTATGTATTTAGAATTAAAGTTTATAATAATAGTCTGAATCGTATCATCTGTTTTAAAGATATAAACTTTTATACAGTGTAAAAAAAATATTTCGCAAGCTAATTAGTAGTATCAAGGTAAATTGTGGAATAAAAGAAAAGCTCATTAAATCGTAACAAATTTTTTCGTTTCATCCCATGCATAATCTTAACGGGATCAAAAAAAAAAAAAAAAAAAACTAAACGAACTTGACTAGTTAAAAAAATTTAAATCATTACGAAATTTCTTTTAGGTTAAAACAAGAAGAAGAAAGGCGAATGAGGGAAAAAGAAATAGAGTTAGATCAGTCACGAAATAAAGAACAGGAACGTCAAAGAGAAAAAGAACAGAAAGATAAAGAGACAAGAGAAAGAGAGCACAAGGAGAGAGAACATAGAGAAAAAGAAAAGCGAGAAAGAGAGAAACCTTACAGAGATAAAGAGGAACATTCTGATCATAAAAAAGGATTACATAACTCCCATTACGGTTCCTCATCTTCGAAAAGAACTGAATCACCAAGTGAGAGATTAGTTGAATTTACGAACTACTAGTTCTTTTTTTTTTAAACTAAGATTATGAAAAGCGAATGACAAAAAATACATTATGTTAATAGATTTTTTTAGAAATATTTTTAGATGTTTAATTTATGATAAAGATTTTTTGTCGACAATTTCATTCAGAGATTTTTTTTCATTTCAGACTTTAGGTTTGTGAGAAGAAAAAAAAGCTATATTTCATTTTAAAAATCAAATACATTTGCAACATTAATTGAATATTAAAAAATATTTTTCCCAACAATGAAAAAAGGAGAATCTGCACGAATTGGTTGGATAGCGTTACGCAATTAAACTATAATGTTACGCAGCAATTTTATAAATCTCTTTTTTTAGATTTTTTTATAACCTTCAAATGAAATATTTTTTTTAATATTTTCTAAGTAAAATTAAAGTTATGCTTATGTAAAAGTTAGGTTATGTAAGTGAATTAAAGTTAGGTTTTTATGGAAGAAAATGCTTAAGTCGAATTTTTGATAGGCCTAGTTCTCTCTTCCTTTAAAGCATGAAACTTTATTTCAAATTATTATTGAATTCAAAGCATAATTTATTAGCTACGAAATATTCTATAATAAGCTTGATTTCACTGAAATGCAGTGTCACGTGGGGTAATCAAAGTGATGAACATTTTAGCAAACATTGCATAGAAATGATGGGGAATTTTAATTGTGAAAGCTCTAAAATAACGACATGCTAGATGTAGCAAAAACATTTTTAGATAATAGGAGATTTAGTGTTTAACTGTTTACCTGCGGGGCTTATTTTGTAGCTAAGAGGAAAGTGCATTAAGAAAAAAATGGTAGCAGATTTGCATGTAAATTAAATGGAAATTTTCTACTATTAGTTACTGATTTGGTTAAAAATCATAACAACTACATGATTTTAGAACCAAATATAGACTTTCATATTATTAATATATTTTAGCACATATTAATATTCAGTTTTTTTCTAATATAAATTCTTAGAAAGAAAGAATTAGCTACCAGTCCTTAACATTTTGAAAAAGAAACATGTGTTCCAAAAATGCAACACAGACGCTTAAAGACCTGAATAATCTGCTACTAAATTTACTTAATTTTTAGCAACTTAAATACAAATATATTTAATTTATATTTAAGTTGTACCATCTGGAAAAAATCAATAAATCCAACAAGTACTAGAAATGGTTTCATATATATTTATATAAAATATTAAACATGTTGATTTTAAATGTCTTTAACTGAACCCCCCCCCCCTCTCGTTTCCTTCATTTTCCTCTGCTCTCGATTTGAATGTCCTCACAATTTGTGAACGGCCCCTTAGACAACTTTTCGAGTATATTCGGAGGTAATGAAAAACGCATTCCTATTAAACCCCTTTTAAAAAATCATAAAATGCATTTATTTCACGATTTTTTTTCGTTAACGATTCATTATCTATATTAATTTTATTTTCTTTGATTTTAATCTCCGAAATATCTTAATTCAGGTGTAAGAAATCCACCCGCAATTCACTCGACTTCAAATCATACAACTCCATCTGCAACAATAGTAAATTCGACTCCCCTCAACCTCGTCGTTCAACCTGGTACAGAACCTCCAAAAAAGGAGGCAGAGTTATGGATGCCATGGCAGCAACCTGCGAATCAGTATCCCAAAGAAATGAATCAAGATGGCGGACATATTCTGAAACAGCCAGCTCTACGACCACCTGTAAGTGTTCAAATGTACCAACATAGATACACAAAATTTTTGCTGTTACTGATTCACTTTCAGAAACAAGTATCAGAAGTTTCTTATTATTTTGGTAAATCAGGATAGAGCTTATCTTATTAAGAATAGAGTGATGTGAAAAATGAAATTAAAATTGAAATGAAAGGATATTTCATTATTTGTCAGCTGATGAGGAAAGTGATTTATCAGTAACAACTAATGAAATTTAAAAGATAGCTTTAAATTTTATTTGTTTTAAGAGCAGCATATGATGAAAAGGGAAACTTAGTATATTTATTTGCTTTAGTATATATACTTGCTTTTTAGCAAGCAAGCTATCTGAGAGATTATCAGCATGATTTGTCCTTATTACATAACTTCTTAACATAAATTTGAAAGTTTTACTCACTTTTAAAATAGTTCTTCATCGTTTTCATACTTTTTTTACAATTATATACATATATATATTCTAATTTATGTTATTTTAGTAAAATTTTCTAATTTATGTTAAAAAGTTATGTAATAAGGACAAATCATGCTTATAATCTCTCAGAGGATAGAGCTCTTACTTGCTAAAAAGACGACCCAGGTTCGATCCCAGGAATGGCTGGTCATTTCGTATACTGCTCTTGGCTGACACTGACCACAATGCTCATGAAAAATCTTTTTAGTGGTATATGGATCTTGATTATATATCGTCCATTGTATATTGGGCTAACTATTTTATCAGTTTTCTTCTCTATGGAAGTTTCTCCTCAAAAAGCCCAGAATCATGGACTGCCCTTGTTTTTAGGATTAGTTTCTAATTTCAAGGCTGAGGATTCGATGTTGCAAAAGGGTAGTTGATCAACATCGTAGTTAAAATGCAATTGATAATAATATGTTTTGTCTTATTTTACTGTTAACAATTCCACAAACTCTATCTGAATATTCTATTCATAGCTTCGTTGTGGTACACCTAACTATTTTGTTCTTAAGCTCAAATTATTTAATAAGTAGTTCTCTTATTGTTTAAGTAATTATTCTGTTTATACTTCGGTTGTAGTTTATCTGACTATTCTCAAGTTTTAACAAGTTTTAGAAGTTCCTTAGTTGTATACCTTAATGTTTTGTACTAAAGTTTTAAATATTCTAATAGGAATTCTGTAGTTATCTAATTAAGTACTTTTTTCAAAATTTTTATTCGAAGTTTTGTTCTGGTTTACCTTACTACAAAGTTTTAAAGTTGTAACTATTCTGTAGTTTTGTTTTTATTATCACATAATTCTGTTCCTAAACTCTAATTATTCTGTTACAAATTTAGAAACTAAACTTCTTAAATATTTGCTATGAATGATGAAATTTTTCTTTCAAGTGTTTTGTTATTTGACACGAAATATACCGATACATTTTGTTAGTAGCTTTGTTTCTGCTTATTTAACTACGGTATTCTTAAGATTTAACTACTGTATTAACAGTTTTGCTGATGATTATCTAACTACTTTGTTCTGAAGTTCTAATATTTTGTTTGAATCTCTATTAGTAGTTCCGGTTTGTTTAATATAACTATTAGTGTTATTGTTATTTATAGTACGATTCCCCTATATTGTAGTATTGTATTGTAGTAGTATTGTTATTTATCTAACTATACTGTTTTATGGTTCTAACTATTTCGTTAGAAATTTAAAAACTAAACTTTTTAGAGTTGCAAATAATGAAATTTTTTTTCAAATGTTTTATTATAGACATATATTTTGCAAGTAGTTCCGTTGTTGTTTATTTAATTATTTTGTTCTTAAGGTTTAATTATTGTTTTAACTGTTCTGTTAATGATTACCTGATTATTCCGTTCTGAAGTTCTAATGTTTTTTCAAAATTTCTGTTTGTAGTTATGGTTTGTTTAACGTAACTTTTATGTTTAACCCTTTAATGGGCCATTTATATCTAGCAAAGGTAAATTAAAGTATTTTTGGAATTGAAATTGTTTTAAGAATAGTAATTTATGTAAGAAAAAAAAACTAATTTAGTTTATAAAAATTCCATTTTTTTAGTGGTAAATATATTTAACACGACCTATTAGGAACTTATTGACTTTTATTTTTCTATAAAATAAATTTTATAAATGCTGCAAACTTCAAAAGGAATTATGTATTTTATAACTTTTATACGTTTTTTTCAAACTAACAAATGGCTACCAATTTTATTCATACGCACTTCAAGAAAGCTGAAGTTATTAACAAATGGAAACCTAAATTAAAAGTGGTAAAAAAGTGGTGGTAAGTATACTTCCCACGATCTTCGAAAGGGTTAAAGTTTAAATTATTCTATAAGTAACATTTTTGCTCATCTAACTATTCTATTCTTAAGTTTAAACTAGTTTGTTTGAACTTTAAGAACATATATATCTTTTTTTTAAAATATTTCAATTTTTTAATCATTTGATAGGAAGTGCATCGACATCATCATGGAAAAGAAAATCCCACTGCCGATAAAATGAGCTTGAGATTCAGCCCTTCGATTCTGAACGAGAAGAAACACTCATCCATACCCAACATCGAGCTTCCAGTGAACGACCCAAACGGAAAGAAACACTTTGCACCCAACGACAACAAACGATCCGAACCCCCACACCATTACCCAACCGACAACCTGCCCAACAAGGAACATGCCCCGCACGAATGGCGACATGAAAAACTACAGAAAGCATGCTCCAACAATCATAGAAAAAGTCACGAATCCAAAAAAATCAAAGATAACGCTGTCCAGAATCATCAACGCAAAGTTGTGAACGGTGCGGTGTTAAAAACGCCGACTTACCAGAATGAAGGAATGCATGCTAGGTTGTTGGAATCTGAGAAGAGCAGACTGGAGATGAATGGACATTTGTTACCACCGGTGAAAACGCACACGCCTGTGAGCAATGATAGGCATGTTGTGCCATCATATAAATCTAGTCAATTGTTCAGTCCCGGAAAAGAGAGTTTTCTGCAGAATAGTTATGCAGATTGTTATAATCCTCCAGTGCTGAAAAGTAATATTGAAATTTTTCCTGTTGTGAGCAAACTGGACCTTGATGCCAAGAAATTGGAAAAAAATGATTTTAAGTTTGAGGATGATGATGAGAAGGAAGAAAAAAGGATAAAAAATTTTCTGATACTTTCAAAAGTGCCACCAACAAAATATGAGCATAATCCTCAGGTAAAATTATACATGAATATTATCATGATTTCCAACTCAATGTATTTCCTAATTATGTATTTTATATTTATTATAAATGTGTCTGAAATTATGCCAATAATGGACTATGTGAAAACTTGCGTACCTATAGTCGGCAAGCTCAGCTTTTGAAATTGTTACCAAAATAAGAAAATTCGACTTTCGTTTTTATCTTTATAGATTATCACTTTTCAATGAGAGATATACATACCTGCCAACTGGTACAGTCGTTAAAAGTAATTTTACAAAGTGGTAGTGAAACAATAATTAAGTTATGAAGAATTTTCTGAAAACAAAACTATTAAGACATCTACAAGTATAATTAGCCTACAAATAGGTCTTATCTACTCATGTGTTTAAATTATTAATTCAGCGTGGTAGTCTAAAAAAAAATTTTTTTTTTAAACTCTAGGCTTCAAGATTTAGTATTCCAAAACGCAAATGTAGCTACCACTAAGAAAATTATTTCTCAACGGCCGTACTAGTTGGTAGCTACGGAGCAACGAACAAGTTAAAATAAACGTTCTTTAGCTTCATTTCCAAACAAAAAAAATTCTAATATTACTTAATTCAAGTGCCGAGCAGCTCTGGAGTTGATAACCGGTATTCTCAAGCCTAATGTTTTTTAAAATAAGAAATCTTCGCCGGTTACGGAATTTCATGGTATTCCCTACATTGATGTCTTTTTTAAAAGTTAGATGCCGTTGCCCGGTCTTCACTACACTGATTTTTAAAAGATAAGTGCCATCACTCGGTACATACTTTCTCGGTATTTCCTATACTGATTTTTTAAAGATTAAGTACAACTGTCTAGTCCAAAGAGTTAGCCCTGTCCCAAGACTGAAGTTTTTCCCAATCTATCCTAATTAGATATTACAACACGGAATAAATATTAAGATATCAATGAATAAATTTATATAAAATTGGACCTAGTGAATGTTTTGGACATTCACCAAAGTGACTATGTGATTGTTGACATTCATTATGTAAATATTGACCTTCTCTAGATTTCCATCTTTCGGTAACAAGTAAATTGATATTCTCTTCTCTAATAGCACAATATATTATTTTTCAGAAACTGAGGTTTTTGAGATTGTTTGGATTGACGACTCATTTCAAACGAAAAAGTAAGAAATATCCTTTATTGTTTTTTAAGTTGTGTATTATACTAATCTGAGTTAAAAGTGTATTAGAGTTCGTTTATGTATAGAATATCTTCTTAGGAATAATTTAATCAGAATTTTTATATATTAATATGATTCACAAAAAAGAGCTTTTCAAGATGAGAAACAAATAACCTGAAGACATTACAAGGATACAACCAATTTTATGGCAATTATGAACTCCCTATCAAAAAGTATTTGGTGCAAAGGTGTGACCGCATGATCTGAGAGGCCTCCAATCTGAGCTCACTTTCTCTACAGTCCTGTAGTGTCATTTATTTGAAAATATTTTGATACATAAGAATAACTTAAAATATTTACATTTCTTCTTCAAATTTGCTACCACTTTATTTTTAAATAAAATACCACACAAATTTGCTTTCTGTGGTATTTTGTAGCATTAATTGCACTCTGTAGCAATTGTACACTTGTCTTGCAAACCTCCTTTTTTTTTAACTTTCTGGTTAAAATTCTTTGTGGTAAAACTTTTAATTTTAGGTATCGATAAGGTTAAATCAAAATTCTGTTAGCTTTTAAAGCTCCTTGCTGTGCTTTACAATAACCTCCACTTTTGGAGGGATGTCGAAAGAAATGTTATCACAACTTTTTGTCTTGTGGTAAATGCTACAGCCAGGGGTGTAGCCAATATATATCAAGACGGAAAAGAGTAAAAACTGGTAAAAAATAAATTTCATTTCTTACTTTTTTTCGGGAATAATAAAAATCTATAACTACTAATTGTTTTTAACGGATACAATTTTAATAACGAATTGCTTCTTCGCCGAGAAAAAATTAATTACAGTAAATTGTTTATTGTTAAGAATAGATTAACTGCTCCCGAATATTATCTAATATTGAAATAGTTTTCCTACCAGTATTTTCTCATTTCCGTCTCGCTTTCAATCCTGATGACAACAACTTGTATGTTGTGTCTGTTAGAAAGTTTCGTTTACGAATAATTAACACGCCAATGTAAAATAATGCAAAAGCTGATTTTTTTTTTAAGTGGTCAAACATTAAATACATATGTTAAATGTAGTTTAGTGGTATACTTTGGTTACACGTTTGAATATGTATGCACACAATGCTCATCAGCGCCGTATATGTTTTGTCTCTTTAAGATTACCATTGAGTTTAAGGGTATCACTTTCTCTTTTAAAAGTAGATTTTGCATTACTGTAAAAGGAGGCGTATACTGCAGCTGAAAACTTTTCTCTTGACCAAATATAAAATGCCTTTTTGTAAGCTAAATGATCTCGAGGAGGGGGCCTTGAAGATTTGAAAAAGTTAAACACTCTGAACTCTTTAAAATTTATTTTTTTACTTCCTTATTCTTTTACAAAAAGCATAGCATCTCATTCTCATAATGTTTTACTTAAACTTACTTTTGTTTCAGAAATTGAATTCGACATGTACCTGAAAAGAAGAAAAATTTTAATGGAAGACTATGAAGTTCCTCCGTTGAGTCCAGATGTAGAACCTGACAGTACAGAAAGAGCTTTAATATCTCCAGTGGAAGAACTGTATACAAGAAATGATAGATTATCAGAAAAATTATTGGCGGAAGCGACACCCGTGAAATTAGAATTTCTTTTTAAAATTGGTCTCACCCCCATCACGCTTGTGAAGAAAGAAGGTATGTTAACCAGTTAAGTGCCTCAGACGTGTATACACGTTTGACCTAATCCCTGTTTCGGCGCGTATGACGTGTATACTCGTCGTGTTAATTAAAAAATTACCATTGAACTCGAAATTCCAGTAAAATACAATAAGAATATTATTTGATGGTGTGATTTCTTTATTTGACTAACTATTTTTAATTGTTAACAATTTATTCCCAACTATTATACACGTACACACACACACACACACATATATATATATATATATATATATATATATATATATATATATATATATATTATGTATTATCACCTTCTTTCTACTATTCCCTACGTAGCAGAGAATTAATATCGCTAGAGAGAGTTTTGTAAATTCTTGGTTTGGAACATATTACTTAATTGCATAAAAATTATAGCTTGTGAAGAGAACCCGATTGCAGATTTGAATGCAGTGACGCGGAAATATATATAAGATCCATTCAAAAATTACATGCAACAGAAAATTATTCTCCAGTGTTATGTAAAGTTGACGGAAAAAATTGATAATTCTTTTTTCAGAAAAAGAACGCATTCGGCGAATGGTTGAAGAAGAGAGACTAAGAAGACATTATCGCCTGTTGGCGAAAGTAAACAAGAAAGCCTCTCCACGTCGCCTATTCGTGCCAAAGAGTGAAGCAGGTGAGAAAAGATACTTAACCCCTTGGGGACGGGTGATTCAGAGAAGCATTCGTGCAAAATCAGAATCAAATTGTAATTAAATAAAAAACGGTAACTTAAATGTAGTCGTTTCTAATTTGACAGACTTACTTTGCTTTTACTTTAATTATTGTTAGTTTAATCATATATATAATCAATGTTAATTCGAAGTATAACTAAATAGTTTTATTTTGAACAAAGTAATGGTGAATTAAATAAATCAAACAATTATAACCCCGCCCACAAATAAACTGCTAAAGAAATACTTTGATTACCAATTTTATATTTTTACCCTGATTGATACGGTTTTATGCTGTCACGTATTTGTGACAGTCGGCGCGAAAGGATTTTCAAAGGCTCCGTTGTAATATAACTGACGCTTTTTTTGCGATTAATATGCTATTTTTATAACTGTTGAGAGTTTTTAACTGTTACTCATGATTGTTAGATCAAGTTTAGCCATTCTAAAGCCAGTGATGTCTTCGCTTTGCGCAGAACGTCAACATGGAGAAAAACCACAGTTTTGTGAAAATGAGAAAAGATTGTGGTCTAATTTTTTAATACTTAAAAAATTGCTCCAATGCTGCATTACCCCGGCTCATAAAAATTTGTAAAAATTGAGAATAAGGCAGTAATTTTGAGAATTTTAATTTAGGTGGAAAAATTTCTGTTTTTTTTTTCTTTGGAGACTGAGCATCGAAAGACCACGTTTATGAAATCATTACTGATTCTAGTTCATAAACTATATTTTTTTAAAAAATATTTTACTGATTCTACCTACTTATGTTTAATAACTGATTTTGGACCAAAACTCTATTTTAACCTCTATTCATCCTTAGATGCGGATTCAAACTGGCTGATGAAACTCACCACATAGTATGGGGAAAATTTGAAATGCAGAGATGCCAACTTCTCCAGAAATGACAGATTTTAAAATGATAGAGAATTACAAACTAAAATTTACAGATTTTTCGGCGAATTTTGCAAACCATTTAAAAGGCTGACGAGAAAGAAAAAAAACGTAAATCGAATTTACTGAACCAAGAATCATACATTAAAAGACTACCATTCGAAAATATTTATGGGCTGTCTGGAGTAAGGTGGCTTCGTTCTAACTGGTCAATCGAAATATTTTGTCAGCTAAAGTCTGTTCTGGTCTGTTTGGTCTAGCTGGGCTCCTGAGACCAATAATGGCCCTTTTCCCATTCATTCTGTAATGAGAACATAAGCAAAAACAATATACAGATTACATAAAATGTAACAAATAATGGCACATGTTGTCCGTGAAAGTAGACGCCCTATTTCTTAAGTGTTGCAAAAGGTAATATATGAAAGTGGTAAGACATTTACCCTTTATGTACAGTGCACAAAAATAGAGAAAAGAAAATTGGTTGAATGGTTCGTGAGAAATCGAATTTTAAATATCTGGCTTTAAGATTATTACAACTTTTTAGAAATTCAAGAACTAATCAACCATTTTGCTCAAATTTTGTATTCTGTCATTTAAAATGATACAATATTGTATTCCTTACAACTCAATATTTTTTGGCCACTATTAAGCAAAATTAATGAAAATTAAAAAATAGTTACTAAAAAGAATTTTTTGAAGCCGTTATGACCTCCACTTTTATTCGAACCCCTGTTCTTCACAATGACAGTGCAGTAAATTAACCACTGAGCAATTACGGCTTCGACGTTGCTCACTGAGCAACATAAAGTGTTCCTTAAGCATGAGACGCACAACCTAAAATTTCGTCTAATTTTTTTAAAAAAAAGTTTAGCTTCATTCCTAAAGTTATTCCATAACAACAATTAGCGAAGCAAACAAAACAAACATAAACACAAATTCAACGAAACAAACAAAATAGCAAAAGTATTACAAAAATAAAATTTTCTTTCACTAATAAGCTCACTTAGAACTTTTTTAATAATTATTAAAATACATTTTACCAACTTTATAAGCTTGAGTCATTTTAAATTATTTTTTAGCTCAGAGATTGGACCATTTAAGGAAACTTCGAGAAATGAATGCGATTGGACTATCGAGAAACTCTTCAGAAGAGGAAGAAGAAGTGCTTGATGTAAAACCTGTATCATCTAGTCAATTAATTATGCCAAAAATTGAGCAAGGTGAGGATAAATCTTTATAAAAATAAGAAAGACTCTCAGAAAAATATTTTTATAATTAATTAAAAACTATATGAATAAAAAATGGGTTTGGTTTACAAATAGTTTAATTTTTATTTACATTGAACGAATGCCACCATATTCACTGCTTTTTAAATATTCAACTTAAAAAATTAATGCCGTCAAGGGGCATTTGATCGACTCGATTTTTTTCGTTTTAGTAACAAGGAGGGCACAAATAGAAGATTTTAAGAAATGGTTGCAAAAAAACAAAAAAATTGCTATTTACTAGGATATATTTGTAAAATAAAGAAAATATATTTATATGTTAAAACTTGTGTACTTATCGTACGGTTAAGCAATCTAGTGCAAGTGTGCCCATACCCAAAGTTCCCATTTTCCGTAAGCGCTTCCTTGTTAAAAGAAAAGAATTAAATATCTTTTAACGTCATTTTACAGATGCAGATATAATTTGTTACGAAGCTGCAACTACAGAGCTACGTCTGCCATGCTTATATAATTAGCATAAAGAAGCAGCACCAGACACTGACAGTGGAGAAAAATATAATTAATGGCTCTAAAAAGGCCTTTTTAGTTTATGAAATAGGAATTTAAAAATTTATTATTTTAATTAAAAAATTTTAGATAAAATTGCGTCACTTGTGAGAAAGTAAGCAATAGGTTGTATATATGAGTTTTAACTTAGCATTTCTGTCTCGAAAGATTTATTAAAATTTATTGCATTACAACTAAGTGCCTTTTTGAAAAAATTTGCATTTAGTGTCATTAATGTTTCAGATAGTGTGCTAAGATTAAAATCATTATGCATGGCTTTGTTTCTTGTGTAGTAAAAAAGACTACTCTTTCTTCTGAGTAATTTTGATTGGAAAGTATTAAGTTTTCTAGTTTATGTTATATTAAGATTGCACCTGGCAGGGGATACCTAGGTTAAAATTGGCTGAATATATGTAATATAAATGTAACATTTGTTTTTAAGTGGTAAGTTTGAGTAAGGATCTCTAGTAAGCACCTTAATTCGACATGTTAAGGGCTAGGGACTACACTATAAAGATGATACATATGTTACTGATACCCAGACATATATATACATGATACATATGTTAAAATTGGCTGAATGTATGTAATATAAATGTAACATTTGTTTTTAAGTGATAATTTTGAGTAAGGACTCAGTAAGCACTTTAATTCGACATGTTAAGAGTTAGGGATTACAATGTAAACATTCTTTCAGCTTTACATGTCGATAGTAAAAGCATAAAACAGTTTTTTTTTCGCTTTTTCAGAAAACTGAATACCGAGATTTATTCATATGAAGTATAGAGAATATATATAGTCATTTAATTACAGAAACTACGAGGTTTTTTAAAGTTATATTTAATCTATATTTGTAAAAAGTTCCCCAGTACAATTTGACCAAAAGTATCTGAGTGTGCATATTCAAATTTTTTTATGATCATAGCAACATACGACCGGCGCAAATCATATAAGAATGAACGCGACTAAGTGGATTTTGCAGCTTGTTTTTCCTTGAGAATCATCAGGCTTTAAACACTATTTGATGCACTAACCTAGTCTGACATTTAAATTTGGGCGACTACTATTTACATGTGCTTACTCTTTAACAAAGTAGTGCCTTGGCCATGAAAAAAATTGAGCCTGCTCATTGAGATATTTTCTACTGATAATTAATGAGTCCCACACACTATGCTTTTATTTTTAATGCCAATAAAAATTTTAGTCGGATGCTTTATGAATAGATCTCGTTCGCATTACC
This sequence comes from Parasteatoda tepidariorum, assembly GCF_982258835.1. Classification (NCBI taxonomy): domain Eukaryota; kingdom Metazoa; phylum Arthropoda; class Arachnida; order Araneae; family Theridiidae; genus Parasteatoda; species Parasteatoda tepidariorum. The sequence goes on from NC_141758.1 coordinate 28,302,552, forward strand.
ATTTAGTTATGGAGATTATGTGTGCAATTTTAATAAATGACACACAACCGGCACACATAATGGAGAGTATACATTATCCTTCAGTTATAGCGAGCATTTAATAGCATTTTAATTAAGAAGAGTACACAGTTATAATTATTATTATTACGCGAGCATATACTGATACTTACTTTCGCTCAACGTAGGAGAGTGTACTCGCGTTAGTGCTTGAGTAGTGTTGAATTAGTGTTAGTAGTTTTTCCTCAATAGCTAATTTATATATTTTAATAAAATTCGTAATTTTCTTTTAACATTATTCATCCTTACTGCTTATATAAAGATCTCAAACTGGAACAATTTTTGAATGTTATTAAAATTATCCTACCTATCTTTAACAGTGAGAAAATTAATATTTAAATATATTGCAGTGCCTTACCTTTGCTCGTCAGATATCAACGAGCCTGTGAACTCATTATATACCTCTTCAAGTACAGAAAATTCTGGAACATTTTCATCCCCCCACACCAAGTCTTTCAATAAATATTCTTTTAAACGGGGACACAGCTTAAAGAATGAATTCAGGTTCATTGCTCCTCAACCGGTTTGCAAAAGTAAGTTAAATTTTTTATATTTAACTTACTTTTAACTTACTTAAATTTTTTAACTTGTCTCTTTTAACTCACATTATACTTAAAAAATTGAAAAAGAAAGTGTATTCATGTAAGAAAAACAATTTACTTTGAATTTGTTTTCTCAATCAAAGTTGAGTGTGCTTTTATAGAATATATAATAGAATATTATAATTAAATAGTTTGTTCCATATCTTGAAGTAATAAAAATCATTAATTACCGGAATTAGACACTGACGATTTTATAATACAAGTATGATTATTTGGTATGTATTGATTCAAGCATATTAGCGCTACCATCTACCACTACGAAACTTCCATGCTTGAAAAATATGTATTTTTGCATCACCTCATACATCAAAAAGCCTCCACACGGTCTTCTATAGGTAGTCAACGCAGACTATTTAAAAAGTGAACCAGTTGTGCGCATGAACCCAAAATCTTTTATGAAAGTAATTGAGAAGAGTTCGTCATATATATTTAGGAATTGAATCTGTAGTGGTTGACAAATGAATAAGGCAAACCAATAATGTTCATAAATAAAACAAATTTTTAGTCATATATTTGCTACCACTTTCTTAATTTAACTAGATTTTATATTAAGTGATTCGTTCGCAATGTGGATATCCTTCACGGTGGATCCGACTACCAAAAAACACCGTGTGGAGACTTTCAGTTAGAGGAGGCGTTGATTTTTGCAATTGGTACTAAAGGTATTCAATATAAATTAGCAGTCAAAAACTTTTGTTCTAATATGGCGTAAAATAATTTTAAAAGATGAAATAATATTATGCCCATTGAATTTTAAAGTAAATTTTTTTTTAATGTAAGTATGATAATTATATAAACGCATGACTATGTTCGGTCAAAATGGGATATTTTTTAGTACAGTTAATTTCGAAACGTTATTTTTTAAGCATGTGTGAATCATGTATCATTTCTTTCATTGCAGACAATCACATAGTGAAAGCACAGGGAACTTACAAGCCCTCAGGAAGTAGTACTTCAATTGGAATACAAGTTGATACTAGTTATTTCGGCAATAATATTGATAAGTCTTTAGCTGATTTAAAAAGTTCTTTTAATTGGCCTGGTCTAGATACAATCATGGAAGCATTTTACAGACATCAGAATGGTACGTTTCTTGTTTTACTTCACTACAAAATAAATGTTTAATTAATTTTAGTATAAAAAATTTACAATATACATAAAGTGATAAAACTTATGTCAGAAGAGTGATAGAATTCTATTTCATTAATACTTCACTTTTTGATTGAAAGAATATTTTGTTACCACCATGTAATAACATCAAGGAGAAGTTAGTATCTGATCCTTGTCTGAAAGTGAGACAGAAAAGGGAAAGCACTATAAGTAGAACTATTTCAATAATAGGTCGGGAGGAGTAAATCTATTCTTAACAATAAACATTATACGGTTGTTCATTTTGATTTATAGCAAGAGGCAATTAAATTTATAAATTGTATCCTTTAAAAAATATTGGTAGTTACGTTTATTTTATTATTCCCTGAAAAAAAACTAAAAATAAAATTTATTCGTTACCAGTTTTTTCTCTTTTCCATTTTGGTAATTATTAACATTCAGTTAATAATTGATTTCTCATATAATTATTATTAATTTGTTCAAAATAAAACTATTTAGTTATACTTTGAATTAACATTGATTATATACAATGGTGGCCAAAAGTGTGGACACTTTTTGAAAGTTTCACGTTTTTCAACTTTGTGTGCTTGTAGAATATATAAATTTTCACTTAAATACAAACGATTAGATATCAAATTGAAGGTAATTTAATGTAGAATTTAATAATAAATACAGTATTACAATATCTGTATTACAAAAAAAGTTATGCAATTAATAGTAAGATCTATCTTAGATTTGCATTTTTTTTAAAGTGATACTTGCACAATCAATACTTAGTAGGATAACCCTTAATTTTAAAGACAGCTTCACTGCGTCTTTTCATCGAGTGAACGAGTGTTTGGAGTTCATCTTTCATAATCACATGGTGCCAGGAATCAATTATAGCTTCACTTAGTTGTCTTTTATTAGATGGACGTTTTTTTCGTACAAGAATTTTCAAACGTCGCCACAAATTTTCAATTGGATTGAGATCCGGGCTGTTTCCTGGACATGGTAATATATCTATGCCTTTATTTTGAAACCATGCTTTGCATACTTTTGCTGTGTGGCATGGAGCTGAATCCTGCTGAAAAATAAATGGTGCGTTGTTGGAGAAGAGATCCCTGATGGAAGGTATCAATTTTGGTTTCAGGGCAGTTTCGATGTATTTTTTTGGCATTCAGGATGCCATCAATCACTTGAATTCAGCCCACACTATCTGCAGATATACATGCCTAAATCATGACATTTGTTTGTAGTTTTTTGTAGTTGCTTCAATGCAATCAGGATAAAGCGCTTCACATACTCTACGTCTCACGTATTTTCTACCATCACTTGCAAAGAGCGATATTTTACTCTCATCCCTCCAGATTACTTGCTTCCATTGATTTTCTGACCATTTAATGTGTTCTTTTGCCGACTTAACTCGTTTTTCGCGTTGCTTTTGATTTAAATATGGTTTTTTCCTTGGAATTCTAGCTTGTAGTCCAAATCCTGATAAGCTTTTTCTTATTGTTCTTGAACTTACTGCAATAGCAGCTGCATTCATTTCACATCTAATGGCATCTGATGACATTTTTCTATCTTGAAGGCATAGACATTTAATTTTTCTATCGGTAGTAACACTTGTGCATTTTTTTCGGCCTGATTTGGCATCCTGAATGCCAAAAAGTAGATCGAAACTGTCCTGAAACCAAAATTGATACCTTCCATCAGGGATCTCTTCCCCAACAACGAACCATTTATTTTTCAGCAGGATTCAGCTCCATGCCACACAGCAAAAGTATGCAAAGCATGCTTTCAAAATAAAGGCATAGATATAGTACCATGACCAGGAAACAGCCCTGATCTCAATCCAATTGAAAATTTGTGGCGACGTTTGAAAATTCTTGTACGAAAAAAACGTCCATTCAATAAAAGACAACTAAGTGAAGCTATAATTGATTCTTGGCACCATGTGATTACGAAAGATAAACTCCAAACACTCGTTCACTCGATGAAAAGACGCTGTGAAGCTGTCTTAAAAATTAAGGGTTATCCTACTAAGTATTGATTGTGTAAGTATCACTTTAAAAAAATGCAAATCTGAGATAGATCTTACTATTAATTGCATAACTTTTTTCGTAATACAGATATTGTAATACTGTATTTATTATTAAATTCTACATTGAATTACCTTCAATTTGATATGTAAACATTTGTATTTAAGTGAAAATTAATATATTCTACAAGCACACAAAGTTGAAAAACATGAAACTTTCAAAAAGTGTCCACACTTTTGGCCACCACTGTATATCAGGGGTGGCGAACCTTTATACACCAACGTGCAATTTTCTCTAAAAAATTGCTTAGTGGTGCCGTCAAATAATTTTAATAATTGGAAAAATAATAATACTAAATAACATCAACTCAAAACTCTTTATTTGCATTGAAAAAAAAATACATTTTGCAATGTCTCAGTTATGTACGTAATTCAACTTAAAGTAACATCAGTGTGACTTCTGTTGTTGCAGATTAGATGACCAATAACTTATATTTGGGTTGTAAGATCCTAGTTTAAGCAGGATTGTTAATTTTTTCTGCTAGTTATTTATTGTTAGCTTGTTTTTTGCGGTTACTAATTGCTTTTTTAGTATTAATTTTTAATATTTTTATTAATAATTGTTTATTATTTTGTTTATTTTTTGTGAATTTTAATTTAATTGTTACATATGCTTCATAGCGTAATAACATTTGTGTAATAACAATTCATTGTGTAACAACAATTGTGATCGGTGGAGTGTCCAAAATATTGTGTCGCGTGCCATAAATGGCACGCGTGCCATTGGTTCACCATCCCTGATATATATGATTAAACTAACAATAATTAAAAGTAAAAGCAAAGTAAGTCCGTCAAATTAGCAACGCCTACATTTAAGTTACCGTTTTTTATTTAATTACAACTTGATTCTGATTTTGTAGGAAGGCTTTTTTAATTACCCGTCCCCAAGGGGTTAATTATGGTAATGCACAATTTCACGAAAGTATTGCATATTAAAAATTTATTTAAATTTTTTTTTTAAATAGTGGTGGATAAAAAGATTATATATTAAGTTTTTAAATACAACGAATATATAGAAAGTATACATTTTACTACCACTTTAAATATAGAAATAAAATTTTAAGTCAAATGCGTAAAAGTTGTCAGGTATGCTTTTTACTTCAGTTTTTTCATTTACAATACATTTTTCAGTTTTATTCTTTTTTGATTGATTGCTGCTTTTTGTTGGTCATCAGATTTACCTTTCAAGTTCAGTTTTTTAACTTATCTCAACATTTCCTAATTTTTAAATGATTATTGCTTCTTATGGGGTACCAGGTGTGCATTTTAGGTGCATGTTTCATAGTAATATTATCAGTTTCATTATAATTTTTATTTTCATTAAATTATATTTATTTTTATAAATGACTTAAGCAAAGTCAATAAAATTCTCATCTCAAGCACAGCCCAAAATGTACTTTTAAGGAAACGAAATTGCTAAAAATGTGTGTTTGTAGATATGGATAAAGCTCAAAATATGAATTTAATAAAATAGAATTCCTGAAATAAAATTGCTCAGCCTAGATTGATTATTCTAGAAACAACATGAATCTTCCATTAAAACAAAAAAGTTTTTTTTTAAATGTTCTTCTAGGTGACATGCTAGAATAAAAAATTAATCAATTAAATCGTTCTTGGCCCATCATAGCAGCTTATCCCTTAATATCATTAGCCACCATACTCTCCTGACTTGCTTCATTCTTTCAAAATTAATTCTGCCTTGAAGAGAATGAATTTAAATTCTGTTGACAGATGTTATCAGGTCAATAGCTACAGAATCTTAAAAATATAAATTTTTCAGCAAAAAAGTTTTACTTGAATCCCTGTTGAACAGGAAAGGTGGAAAGCTCTAAATAGTCGTAAATATTAGTATAAGAGAAATTAGACTCTGCTTCATTTAATGCATTTATTTCTTTAATTGGTATTTTTATAAGGAAACTTTTGCAAATGCTAATAGCTAATATATTTTTATATACATTTTGTTTTGCTTATTAAAGTGTTATTGTTGCATTCAATTTCAGAACAATCAAGCGAGAAGTCCATCTTGACAGAGAGGTGCAAGCAACTGAGACTTACTCAAGAAGAACTTAAGAAGGAAGCTGACAGCCTTAGTAGAAAGATGTCGGTAAGTTTTCCAATTACCATAGCTGCCAACTCTTCCGGTTTTCCCGGAAGATTTTATTTTCATATCTAAAGTGCTAGCGAAATTCATGTTATTTCACTAAACTTTTTGAATTATAATAATGATTTTAAATCAGTTTGACCACCACTACATATAAATAATTACAACAAATATATAAAAGCATATTTACAAAGTTGCTAACTTGCTCCGGACAGCAGATATATATTTTAAAGTGGTAGTATACAAATTCAATTTAGTAGACTTTTATCCATTACTATTTCTAAATAATTTGTAGGCTTATGGAATTCACCACTTTATAGTACTTATGTTATGCTGTACCTTTTTAATGCATGCAAAAATAGTCAAATATTTGCATAATTTACTTTGTGGTTATTTACCGTTTTTTAAATTATTTTGGCGTGTCCGGAGCAGTTGGCATCTCTGTATTTATCCCTACAATAGCGAATTTCAACCTAATCAAAATAAAAATATATTTTTGAGGAAGATAGTTTTTCGGTAATTGTTTTACTACCACTTGGAAAATCCATTCTCGAAAAGAGTGAATGTTGGCAGGTATGAATTACTGAGTCAATGATTTTGAGGATCGAAATTTAAGAACTCTTTATGCTATGTCAGAATTCATCTATTTTATTTTATAGTTTTAGAAAATTAAAATTAGCTTTCTATATTTTGAAATCGTCAAAAATGATGTCTAGATTTAAAACAACTATTTCAGAATCAATAGCACCAGTTATTTATAATCTGTTTTTTGTAACATTGACTTTTCAGTTTTAATCTGTAGAATTATTGTAGAACTGAACAAATAAGCGAGGGAAAAAAAAGAAAACATCACTAAAAACAAGTATGCATACCCTTCAACTTATGAAGATTTTGAAAATAATTCTTTCTAGTGGTAGCGAACCAAAGTAGAAATTTTTAAAGCAAATGGATCTCTCATAAAACTTTTATCAGAACTTAAGAATCTAGCCATATGGCCTGCACTTTTATAAGTAATAGTGGACAAGTTGCGCTAAAATTAATTTTTTTTAAATATTAAGACATTAATTTTGCTACCGTCTGAAAAGAAGATTTCTGAAACTACGGAAATTCCGTAGCAGTTGGAGGGTATGAGTAGGTTAAAATGATGTTTCTGTATAACAAATAATCAATTTATCAGCCTACATATTGACTTCTCAATTTCTCACTCTAAAATTATTGTTAAACCAAACAAAATGCATAAGAAACAGACATGAATAATTACAATTAAAAAGCATACAGCTTCTTCATTATTTATGCAAAGCATCATTATCAGTGTTTACTTAAATTTTTGACATTAATTCAGAAGAAAACGTCATTTTAAAAATATGTTTTTCAGTGATAAAAATTGATGCATTAGGAGACTTACATTTAGCGAATAAAAATTCGGCGTATCGTAAAGAATTTTTGAACTGCGAAATTATGGGAACATAAGCAGGGCTTGCAACTTATTAGCAGTTTCTTCGCGATAATACTTTAAAAGAATAGGCGTAATTATTATTATTCTACAATTCTTACTGTTTTATTCGCTACTAATTAATTAAAACTTTTGAATAAAGTTGAACTATCAGAGTGCATTACAAAGTAGCATTTTGTATGAACTTTTTAATCATTCGCATGTAGTGGGGGTAAAATAATATTAAATTAAATTTGCAAAACAAAGAATCATTTAGCAAAACACAAACTTATCTACCAAAATTTTCCCGAAAAACGTAGAAAATTATCAGCCCTGTTTCAAAGAGACAGAATTTCTCTGTTACACAATTGCTTAATTCATACCTGCCAACATTCACTCTTTTCGAGAATGGATTTTCCAAGTGGTAGTAAAACAATTCCCGAAAAACGATTTTCCTCAAAAATATATTTATATTTTGTCTGGGTTGGGTTTTGCTATCGCAACGACTAATATACTTTTATATATTTGTTGTAATTATTTATATGTAGTGGTGGTCAAACTGATTTAAAATTATTATTATAATTCAAAAATTTTAGTGAAATAACATGAATTTCGATAGCACTTTAAATATGAAAATAAAATCTTTCGGGAAAACCTTGAAGAGTTGCATACCTGCCAACTTTTAATCCCTTCCATTATCGTTTTTCCCAGTGGTATTAAAATGGAATTAAAACTTCAATTTTAAGCAAACAAATACGCTGCATTTGAGAAAACTTAAGTTGACAACCATGATAGTACTGCATATAAATATATGTGCTTAATTTTTGAAAGAATAGTGGTGATCAAAATCATTTAAAAATTAAGTTTATGAGAGAAAAATAATATATATTTACTACCACTTTAAATATGAAAATAAATTCTTCCGCAAAATGCGGAAGAGTAGGCAGGTATGGAGTTGGCAGCTATGTAATTTGCTTCGTTTAGGGAAGAAAAACTTTGTATTATACATAACTGCCAATTTTGTACATGTTTTGAATATATATTTCTTTTTTAGGTCAAATTTAATATTAATTTTTATTTATTTATACTTATTAATCCTTTATATAGAGTGGTAGAAAAAATGAATTCAAATGAATAAAAAATAATATATTAAAATATAAACTTACCATTGGGATAAACTTTTATAAAAAACGTTGAAAGTTGGCAGATCAGCATTTAACTCGATGTTTGAACCTCTTTTTATGAAAAGATGTAAACATGATTAATTATACTTTAATTAACAATATTTTTCTTTACTACTTAGGAATTGCTCAGATGCAAGCGAGAGCTGGACGAGGAAAGACAGCGCCATCAGCATTCGATTGATCACTTAAAACAGTGCCTTCGAATCGGCAGATAACAAAATAGTTGGATTCAGACGCATATATAAATTGTACAAGAATTTAAAAATATATCCTTCTGATGCTCCAAGAGGTTCTCTTAAATAAACGAATTCGAAACAGTGATATATTTGAAGATACGACTACAGTATTGAAGATGAGGTCACACTGTGTGTTGAATTGATTAAAGATATTTTACATATAGAATTTCAATCTATTGAATTGAGAATCAAATTCAAAGATTTGTTTTTAAAAAAAGTCATCTTTAACACTAGTCTTTTTTGTTGTTGATTTTTGTTGTTTTACTTTGCTTTTTTGTTGAGTTTACACCTAGGACCAATGATCTTTTACCCTTAAAGGGACCATGCAACAACTATTTTATCAAATGGATACTTTTTAGAGATTTTTAAGCTAGTCTTATTTTACGTGGGAAAGATGGTTGAAGAGTTTACATCGCCAACTTCTTGTATACTTCGTAATTATTGATTCTCTGTGAGTTACGTCTTTAAATGTTGTTTCGCTCATGCAAACATTATTGTCATGAAATCTTTCCTGTTGTATATCATTGTACAATCTTGTGATTTATCTTCATGTTTTGCACATTGATACATATTCTTATGCTGTTATATTTATATTTTACTTTATTTAGGTTAAAAGAAATTAAATGTGGTACATTAAACATTGACTTGTGAATTTTTTATTTAACATTCATTTGTACCTAAAAGAACACATGCAACAAGCAGCTAAACCTATTCAGCAATCAAATGAGACGAGAATGTGGAAAATCATTTTAATTCTTTAACCGCTTCCTTTACCAATTTTTTTGAAGGAAAAAAACAGCAAAAACTCAACAGATTTATTTTATTTCATTAATAAATACAAGAAACTAAAACAAAACGTAATTCAAAAGTTTTAAGCTGAATTTTTATTATTTTTTCTGTAAAAAACATTTAGTTTACCATCAGTATACTTTCCCGATTTATCTCGGAAGTTAAATATTTGTCCTTGTTTGATAGTTTTTAAAACAAGGGACAAAACAAAATGTAACAAAACATTCCAAACGCCAGTGAATTGATACGCCATTTCTTTTTACTATTTTTTCTATGTAAATTTAGTAACCATCGTATATACAATCGCACAAACATGTGTGCAGTCCTACAGACCAACAATAAAACTCCCGAACAAAACTTGGCAAACTTAGAATAGCAGCAGATTTTTTTTCTTTTTGCTTCCGGCTGAGTAAAAAGTTAATGATACAAAACGTACTGACAAATTCTGCAACGCCCGAGTTTTCTCGGGATAATAAATAATTGCAGTATATACATACCCGAGTTAACTCGGGATAATCAAGGAACTGGTTAAGCGTTAGACATTCGAACAAATAATCCTCAACTGAAGATTTAAATCAAATTTTGAACACTATAATTATTAACCTTCTTGCATTGAAATAGTTATAATACTAATTCTCTATACTGTAAAGAAGAGTGTTTTACAATGTGCAAAAAAATAATGCTGAATGACTTTTGAACTAATGATCAGATCTTCATGTTCTAGGACTTTTGAACCAATGATCAGATCTTCATGTTCTAGGAATTTTGAACTAATGATCAGATCTTCATGTTCTAGGACTTTTGAACTAATGATCAGATTTTCATGTCCTAGGACTTTTGAACTAATGATCAGATCTTCATGTTCTAGGACTTTTGAGCTAATGATCAGATCTTCATGTTCTATGACTCAATTTTAAAGGTTTAAGGAAAAGGGACCTCAAATATGCTAATTGATTAGTGCAGATGACATTTTAATTTTCAATATCAGCCACAAAATCGTACTGTCTATAAACATACCATGTTTTTATTATTCTTATTTTATTATTTTTTGATGCATTCGGATTTTTGTCGCTCAAAATATAGAAGGTAGCCGCAATCTAAGAATATGGCCCCCACAATTTGGTTAAGGAGAACAATCTAAAGTTCTGACCCCTTCATGCTAATTTTACTTTTTGCATATATTGCCATATCTTCAACGTTTATCGCTATATCTTTGCATAAATCAAAATTTAAATATGTGATATATATATATATATATATATATTTTTGGTTTCTCGGGAATAATTCGACGGATTTCGCTCAAATTTTGTATTTTGAGCTGTAAAACTACATCCTTTAAAATGATGTGCAAAATTTTATAACTTACAATTCAAACATTTTCCGACTGTTATTAAATAAAATAATAATAAATATTTACCATGTTATTTTTCGCTTGGAATTATCTTTTTGCAAACGAATTTCATAATTGGATGCAAAAATTTCTTGAATCTCTGGGAATTCCCAGCTAAAAATGAACTGCAGTTTTTTTGCAGAATTGAAGTATTTTTGTAGTTATTTTACAGTTAACTGTAGATTTTCTGTAGTTCAATCTTAACCATAAAAATACTTTAGTTATTTTGCAGTAGTTGTGAAGTTTTTTTGTAGTTCACTCTTAACCATAAAAATACTTCAGTTATTTTGCAGTAAATGTAAAGTTTTTTTGTAGTTCAATCTTAACCATAAAAATACTTTAGTTATTTTGCAGTAGTTGTGAAGTTTTTTTGTAGCTCACTCTTAACCATAAAAATACTTTAATTATTTTGCAGTAATTGTGAAGTTTTTTTTGCAGAAATTTATTCCAAATATGTTTGAGGTTATCAACTACAAAAATACTGTAGTTCAAGTGAAGTCAATTTACATAAATAATCAGATTTTAAATTTGAATTGATTGAAATTTGAATTTAATTATATCATCACTGTTTCAGAAGTATCATTTTTATATATCTGGAAAATAAATAAATAAAATAAAGTTATTATATGTATCTTCAACAGAATATTATTTGAATTTTAGTTAGAAATGAGAGTTAGTAAATTTAATTTTCTGTGTGATAAATTGATATGCCTTACCTCACTGGTTATTCATATTTTTCATTGTAATTTCATAGACCTAATCATGAAAAACCAACACTAAACAATTATTTGAAAAATTAAACATTATGAAAGAAATTTTGTTGTATATTTGTATTGATAATGCAATTGTTTAGATTTTTAAATTTTTTATAGTTATGATAAATTAATATGATAAATATTAATGTATTTCTTTCAATAAAACACCTTAAACTATAGGACGACTATAAACATAAGCTTTTAATAACTAAACATATAAATCAGATTCTGGATCTATAACTTTACTGTTAGCTAAATGAAAGAAGAAAAAAAACACATTTAGAGTTCAGAACTGAATTTTCAAGGACTATATTGATTGATGTTTCCTTTGAAGACAGAATTTCAGAACTTAATCTTAAAGAAAAAAAACTTTCTTCTTTAAGATAATAAAGCAAATATCTGAAAAAAATTTATCTGAAAATCAAAACAAAAGTTAACTTACCATATAAACTATATCTATCTTAAAACTTATACCCAACATTATTAATAAAAAAATGCAAGTCTCAGGCAGTAGTCTAAATGTCATAAAACTGTCAAGATTTTATTGTTGTAACATTTTATGAAAAATATAAATAAAAAAAATTTCCAATGCTTATTTTTCAAAGATTAACTTGAAAAAAGTGCTCTATTTATATACATATATATAAATATAACAAAATTCAAAACAATTATGTAAATTTCAAAACCATCAACATTATTTGCAAAAATCTAATGGATAACTTTATTACATAAACATACAAAAATTACAAATTCATATACAAAGAAACATGGTTGATTAAAATAAGATAAGTGGACAACGGAGTTTAAATTGAATTTCACCAATAAAATTCTTATGACTACCTTATTAAATGATGTCCAAAATGCTATTCTTGATATTTTATAATATTTTGATAATTCAGAATGTTACTTCCTGTCTTATTCAAATAACGGCTAACTTTTTCATGCTTTCCTTTTCATAGAATTACTAAAAAATTTTAAAATGAAAAAAATACATATATATAAATTGTAAAAGCATTTCAATAACTACCTGATGGGTGCTAGCACGAAGTCATAAAAAAATTTAGACATCTGCTATTTTTTTTAGAATTCTTGTTAACTTTTTTCCCTTTAAAACACTGAACTAAATGGACATTTACAATGAGTTTAAATATAAAGTGAAAATATCAATAAATTTTCATGCATAAGACAGACAGAAAAATACCATATTATAATAATTCATTCAATAATAACATTTATGGGACAATATATTAATGTACAATATATACAATAAAAGAGTTAAATAATAAAATTGCATCAGATGGACTGGAAAATACTGTGTTATAATATACTATAAATGATTCAATAACAAAGAAAATAACGTGTCATGGAAAATACATGACACATGATCACTTGTTAACAGAGAGCTTAATATTTCATAACACTTTGATTCTTGTGATTTTAAATTTATTAAAATGATGCCAAAAATTCTATACTTTACGATTCTATATCTTTTTGCACATTATTAAATAAAATAATAAATATTGACTAAAAAATTTTTTGGTATGAAATTATTTTTATATAAATGATTTTTTTAATTGAATAACAGAATATTTATATAAAACAAAATAAAATTCAAAATAATTGAGCATACTTTACAAAACCGAACTACATTGTCTGCTAAAATCTACAATGTTATTTTATTACATGAATATGCAAAAATCACTTATGTACATAACAAGATATATGATTGATTCAAATAAAATAAATGAACAATGGAGCTTTAATTAAATTTCGTCAATAACATTATGATTACTTGTTAACAGATACCTTAGCTGAGCTAAATATTTCATAACACTTTGATTCTTCAAAAGGCGGTAAAATTGTAAGATTTGTGATATTGTTGAAACACAACTTTATAAAAATTAGTATCAATACACTTCTCAAAATTTATTTTTTAAAGACTAGCTTGGAGAGAAAAATGCTCTATCTTCTTTATTTATATAAAAAAATAAAATTTAAAATAATTGAGCATACATTACAAAACCGAACTACATTGTCTGCTAAAATCTAACTTGAATACATGAATATGCAAAAATCACTTATGTACATAACAAGATATATGATTGATTCAAATAAAATATATGGACAACGGAGCTTTAATTAAATTTCGTCAATAAAATTATGATCACTTGTTAACAGAGAGCTTAATATTTCATAACACTTTGATTCTTGGGATTTTAAATTTATTAAAATGATGCCAAAAATTCTATACTTTACGTTTCTATATCTTTTTGTACATTATTAAATAAAATAATAAATGTTGACATAAATTTTTTTTGGTATGAAATTATTTTTATATAAATGATTTTTATAATTGAATAACAGAATACTTCTACAGTGAAAGGAAATTTTTAACTTTTTAATAACTTTCGATGTCGATAAGAGCCGATTTTGTATATTTTAAGACCATTATATTTTAAAATTAATATTCTGCTATATTTATTGGAATGAAGTATGTTAGGCCCTTTTCAGTTAAAGACAAAGTTGCATATTTTTTCACAATGTCAACAGGTCTAAAGGCAACTGTCTTACTTTTCTGTTGAGCATCTGCATTTGAAACAGTAAATATATTTGAACAGAGAGATCCAACATGAGGATAAGACATTAAAAATTTAGTTACGGGAATGTTCTCCCCTAAGAAGTATACTTCATCATTTAAAACAAGGATATGATGAATTTCAACACAATTTTTGTTCGACAATGCTACAACATCGTCCGCATGAATAAATTTTGAGCAATACTCCTTACAACTGAAAATGTGTCCTGAATAACTCATTCTTTTGTAAAACTGTGCATTGGATGATATAACTTTATTTCCTAATAACTTTTTAAAGGCCTTTTCTTGTGTTCTTAACAAATTTTGATATGTTGGTTTTCCAAACAATGTGCACCCATTTATATTATTGGCTTGTTTGGTTTCAGTTTTGCTTGTTCCCATCTCATCAACAAATTTAATTACCTGATGGTTTCTTATTTCCGCCTTAGATATTAGAACTCCTAAAAGTGATTTTCTGGTATAAGCAGAAGTAATTTGTAGGGGTACACACTTCGTACCATGATGTAGTTCTTTCAACTTTCCGATGCTATCTTCAAACATGAAACACGAATTGGCCCACAGAGGACCCCAAGCTTTAACAGTGTCAGGCAGGTGCAGTAAAAGATGAATGTTATATGTTTGCTCTGTTAGTCCATAAATATTTTTCACATCAGACACAAATCTTCTTAAGCAATCATCCGCTTTTGTGATGTCATTGGCTGTGATATTTGTGCCCAAGAGTAATGTTATGCCGTGAACAAAGTGAAGCCAATGCTTATATACACCATTATCCAATAGATTTTTAAGAAGTACTGGTGATGTTAAAAGGAATATTCGCCATTCCGAAGCTTTCCAGAAGGAAATATCCTTAGTTTCACGTAATCTACGTGAAGCTTCATGTGGGAGTTTAAGATCTTTAATACGTCCATCTAGTATTCTAATGCTCTTGGCACTTAAAGAATACTGACATCCCGAACTCTCAACAAAAAGACACACGAGTTGACGTGTTACACCTAGAAGCACACAGTGCATATAGTCTGGAATAAAGCCTTCTACCATATTAAAAGTTGGATACAAGCTCATTAATACAGACGCACCTTTAATACCTTTTACAGCGTTACCAATTGATAATGCTTTTTCAGCATTTTCAACACAGTTATCAAAGGTTCTTTTTGTAGCTAATTCTCCATTGAAAGGATAGATTCGGCAATGTCCTTTACCTTTTATCACCCTCTCACCTTCCTCTTCACAAAATGCACAACCAAATTGTCCATTATACTGCTTAAAATTTTGCAAAGCACAACGAGCTGGCGCATCACTACTGCATATTAATGTGAATACTTTAGTGATTTGAAACTTTTTCTCTCCATGCTTAGAATCTATCCATTTTAAGCCTTCCTTTTGCAATTTATTGAGTTCATCCACAAATGGCACAAGATACTCATTCATGATAGGTTTTTTCCTACCAAACCACAGGCCACATAACATTATGTTTCGTTTTCTTTCAAGCGGCTCAAGCTCATTAATTTTGACCTGAATAGGCCAAACATCGTACCTACTTTTTTTATAAATAGGAACTCCATCGACATTAAATTGAATGGATATATTATTTATATCCTGTAAAGCATCAATGGAACGATACATACTACCATCGACAACATCTCGGTAAGTATCACAGTTATCTTGAAATTTTGATTTAAAATCTGAAACATTATTGAGGAGATCTTCATTTTCAAGTTTCAATTGAAGTTGATGTGAAAGAGGCATGTATAGAAAAAAATTGCCATTTTTAATCAATTCATCACTATTAAATGATTCTGAACATGTTAAACACTCAGTAGAATTATGTTGACTTAGTTTACTTATGTAGCTATCACAATGAGGACAATAAAGATGCAGCTCACATGCATTACTAATTGCCGATGTACCTTTATAGAAGATATATTTCGTCTCTGGTAGATTACAAGGTGGCAATAGAGTTTTTAATAACTTGAGCAATCCATCGACACAAGATTTTGAAAGGTTGAATTTGATGGAGTAAGCTAAAATGCTCACAAATGCTTCTAAATTTGTCACATCTGCTGATTCATAAATCGGTTTATAACAATTTTTAATAAGATTTTCAAAATCATCTTTTGGTGGAAAAATATCTTCAGATGATGTTTCTTCTTCAGTATCTGATTTGTCAGATAAAGTGCTATTATTTAAACTAGATTCACTACTTATTGCTTCAGTCTCAATCTCACATATTTCTGATTCTTGACTTGTTTCAACATTACTTGTGCTTGGCACGTTGAAATTTTTATCCTGAATATCATTCACACCGAACAGCATATTCGATCTGTATCGACTGAATGTTCTGATTGGTAAGGATTCATTTTTCCATAAATACTGCTTATATTTTTTTGACATTATTAATACCAAATAATTTGTGAAACCTCCTTTCACTGAAGTGATATATTTGTTTTTCAAAAAGCGACAGTTATCATTCATGAAAAATGTAAACAATTCTATAAAAACCCTGAGTTACGGTTGCAGTTGCTCAATTTCCTCGCGATGCAAGAAATGAATTGTAAAAAAAAAAAAGAGAAACTGATAATTGGGTATACAAATCACGGCAATCAGGTTCTTAATATCTCTTTGAGTGAAAATTGTTTTTTTATACTTGTTTTTAAAAACTGAATTTCAAGAGGCTAATAAAATAGAAAAACAACAGCATAAATTATTTTTTCAATATTACGGGTAGGTAACAAAATTAGTCTAACAGACGTTGGCAGTGCTCTTCTCATGTTTACTAAAATATTTTGTATTCGATATTAGCAACGTGATAGATAAGTGCTAGCAATTGTATTACTCGAACTTAAAATGGAAGTGAAAAAGAAAATGCTTGTACTGGTATATTTTTATGAAGAGAACCAGTATTCAATTTTAAAATTAAGAAAAGCTGTCGATCCATCTGAACTTCGGGCAATGGATTTGGAAAGATGGGATACAAAGAGATCCATCGAAACAAAATGGAACAATGAGTTATATCCCTCTTATTTCCTACAATTTGGAGGTAAGTTATTAATATATTATTCATTAATCTATCTTTTGCTTGCCATGTATTCTTAAAGGGGATATTTTCTTATCGAGATCTGTCATACTAACTGCAAGGTGCGGAATAAAATTTACACTACAAATAATTTTAAAAAAATAAGTAAACGTAAAAGTATGATTTTTTTTTTTTTTGTTAAATATTTTCTCTGCTACTCCTGTTACGTCTCCAGGATTTTTTTTTTAAAGCATGTGCCACAAAGTGGCCACAAGTTACATCCTTTGAGGTGGTCCCCTTCTGTAGTTTTTTTTTTTTTTTTTAGTTTGTTGCAGACTGCACCCTGAAGTTGCAAAGACTAGGTTATTGTTCCACCACAGAACACGATACGGAAATCTCCCTCATCTCTTCTGTACCTTATATTCATTATTTTGAGTAACATGAGCAGAAATAAAATAAAAGATGTTTATTAATTTAATTTTATGCTTGATAAATTTCAGAGAATGAAAAAGCAATGGAGCTACTAATTGATGATCTGGTTGGTGGGCGTATGGCATTGGAGGATATTCCTATCCTTCAAAGTATTAAATCTCCCTCTGAATCTCAAGCTGAATCAACCTGTTTTACGGCGAATGAACAGGAAGCTGATGCTCCCCTGAATGAAGTGCCACAACCTAAGAAGTAACTATATTTTTTATGTATTTATTTCTGTATACATTATTGCTACTGTTCCCTCGTACATAATCATGGCGACATTGTCGCAGAATATTACAAAGTTCTTGCAGAAAGAATTTCCTTTTAAGAAGTAAAGAATTTTGGTTTTTCAGAAGTAGTCAGCATTTTGCTTTTCACCTTGCAATTTACGATAGACAATGTTGTTGCGTCTTTCCATCAGGTTAGCCACCCATCTATCTATAGCTTTCACTATTCAAGAAGGTTTTTTTTTTTTTTGTACTTAAACAACATTTTTGTTACTTTAAATTTAGTTAGTAATATGTATATTTGATATTATTAAAAGTATCTTGCAGAAAGATATTAGTGCTAGAGAGGTTTGTCGCAGAAAGCCCAAAAGAATTCTGCCACAGGGCGACGCTGTTAAGCTTTTTGCCTTACATTTTACAAATAAATTTTTAGAACTGCAAGCTAAATAATTTTATTAGTTTGTCTACAGCAGGAACTCGCCCGCCACAAATTTTGAGACCATCTATTGCTATGAAAACAAGAATAGCCAGTCCTGTTTAGTTTGTAGTTCTGGTGTTTAAATTAGCTTAGATCATTTTTTTAATCTGAAATTTTCTTTTACTTAATATGTTTTGTTCCTTTTTAGGCTGAAGTTGATGGCATCGAGTAATAAGAGCAATCGGGAAAAAAATATCATTTCTAAAATTAAAAGTGATATTTCCAGATGTGTTGAAGTTGAATGCACTACCTGCAAATCTCTGAAAACGGAAAATTTAGTTTTAAAGAAACAAATTATGGATCTTGCTGGAGATATGAAAACCAAAGAAGAAGCTGTGGAAAATTTCAGGATAAAATATAAAAAACTTAAAGCTAAGTATAAGCAACAAAAAGAGCAAAAGACTGAGGTGGAACTGAAGGAAAACCTTGCTAAAATTGGGGAATCTCTGCTTGTTGACAAGCATAGGCTTGCCATTTGCCGAATTAATGACTATTCAAAGTATACGTGTGATGTACTCGATGTTGTGTTTGGCAGAGAGTGTTTGTCAAAAAGCGTGATCAGAGGTATAAAAGGCTCTTCAAAAGAGGTCCTTAATCCCGGATATGTAGCTGATATCGTAGGCCACGTAGCTTTAAAATTTGATGTCAATCCATCTCTTGTGCGGGCCACTATTCGAAATAAGTTAAATTCATGCTCAAAAGCTGCTCTTATAAAAAATAAATAAATAATTAAATAAATAATTAAATAAATAAATAATTAAAATCTTGTTTGTTCTATTTATTTAACACTACAATATAGTTCAGAGTATATTTGTTTCAGTATGTTTAAAGCAGTTTTGCACTTATAGTAATGTTCAAAATACTTTAGCACTTGTGAAATAGTCAACCAGCAGGATATTTTACACGTAAGTATCATCCAAACTTTACTATTGATCTGAAAAGTTTTTTCTTGATGTCTACAGAATTTTTCTGAAGAAATGTGAGTTTGCTCTGTTTAACCAATTCCCCCCCCCCTCTTAGAAAGTTTATGCTGATAACACAAATTTTCTCACTGAAATATATATTGTTTGGGAAAAGTGTTCTAGAAGTATAAATATATTATTTATGTGTTTCTGAAGAATGTGTATACGCATTAAAATTTTTACAGATTTCAATTCTAATAAAAAAATATGGATAAAAATAATTTAGTCATATGGATTACCTAATCATTTTAAGATTAGATGTGATTGAATAATATTGGTATAATCACCATATGTTATGAATTTTAAATAAATTTTGACTAATGCATGTTGATTACGAAACAATATCATAACTAAGTTGCATTATTTCTTTATAAATTTATTCAAAACAAATCTATATTATCAGTTTTTTGTGTTACATTCAGCACAAGAAACATTGTCTCTATATTGTTTGCAATAGTAATGATTTTATTTTTTTGCCGAAATATATCTATTGCCTACATTTAAAACTTGACGAAATGCAATATTTTAGTATATAAAAAATAGCTGTTTATTGATACAAATTGGAAATTATTCATTTTTTTATTTTAAATTGATTTTCATGTTTTCCTCTGGAAAATTCCAAGGTTCCCGGGAGAGGTTTGTGACAAAATTTTAATTTTATTTTTAAAAAAGATGTTTGTGGTCTTTATTTTAACATTTATTAAGTTACCTAACTAATATTTTCAATTCATCTCCTAGGCTCTTTTTTTTAAAAAATAAAGAAAATTTGTAAACTTATTAGTTTTGACTTAGCAAAAAATATTTTTTCTTAATGCTTACAAAATCGCACCATATGTTACGAGTTTTAAATTAATTTTCACAAATACATGGTGATTAAAAAACATATTTCATTACTAATTCGCATTATTTCTTTACAAATTTATTCAAAGTGAATCCATTTATCAGTTTATTGTGCTACGACATTTAGCGCAATTAGCATTGTCTCTAGTTTATGTGCAAAATTAATGATTTTAATTTCTTTTTTTTATTTATTTATTTGCCAAAATATATCCATTGCTAGTTTGAAAACTCTACATTTAATACTTTACAATGCAATATTTTAGTGTTTAAAGTAGTTTTTCATTTATACAAATTGGAAATTAAAGAAATTTTTTTAAAATTTACTAGTTTTAACTTAGCTAAAAGTATACTTTTTCTTAATGTTTACCATGAATGTTGATTATGCAATTAAAAACAAATTGCAAAGGTTCTTTAAAAAAACTGCAGTTTGAAGACTGCGGTGATTTGGCCCATAGCACTACAGAATTTTTGAAGTCGAAGAACTACAAAATTACTGCAGTTTGTAAACTGCAGTAATTTTGCAGTAGTATCAACTGCAAAATTACTGCAGTAATTTTGAAGTCAAACTGCAAAATTACTGCAGTAATTTTGAAGTTGATACTACTGCAAAATTACTGCAGTTTACAAACTGCAGTAATTTTGTAGTTCTTCGACTTCAAAAATTCTGTAGTGCTATGAGCCAAATCACCGCAGTCTTCAAACTGCAGTTTTTCTTTAAATTTACTGCAGTTTATTTTTAGCTGGGTTTCTCCGGAAATTAAAGCAAATGCGGGTTAGTTCTATCAAAAAGTCCCCGACGAAGGCATATTTTTCCCAATATGTTGATCCAGGAGTTCCCTTGTCTTCTGGATTGGAATCAAAATTACAAGGCTACTGAGTTGAACACTAGTAATTGTAAACCCGAAAATTAGGTTGACTGTTCAACAACGGTTATAAAATAAAAATAGTAACTTCTATATGTTAAAATTTCATTGAATTCATACTTCAAGGCTTAGCTGATTTCGAAATTTAGTATTCAAATTACGCGAACATACATTTTATTCACAGAATTACCACAAGAAAACTCGATTCTCTACAGAATTTACACAACTTACCTATGAGAACGTGCAAGATGCTACACAAGAGTGAGGGAGATTTCCGTATTGTGATCTGTGGTGGAATAATTGCCGTGTCTCGGCAACTTACGCTCAGCGGCCAGTGAAAAGCTAAAAGAAACGTCACAGAACGGTACCAACTCGAAAGTTATAATTCGTAGGCAATAGGCAAACATCTACATGTTTTTTTTTCTTTTTTAAAAATGCTAGTTTAAAATCTATTTGGCACCTTGGCGATTATAATTTGCGCTACCTACCTCTGTGGGCACGACAGAAAGAGTGCAAAATTACTCCAATATTTCTAATATTTTGCGAATTGCGATCATTGAAATCTGCTTTACAGATCAGCTATTCATTGATGGCAACAAAATAAAATTATTTCATCACTGATCTGATTATTTTGTCGAAGTAATGCGAGAAAAGAACTATGTATTTATGTTGATGTTAAATGTTCGTTTCTTCACACAAAAACAGAGACCAGAAATTTTAGTTAAACTTTATAAATACTTCTGACTTTCTGCTTTTTACAAAAATGATAAAACAAACATTTTCACTACGCCGGCTCAATATCCATATCCAGTAGATCTGTCTTGAAGTCGGCTGGTCTCACTTTCATTTCTACGAATTTTAATGGCTCTGTCATGCCTTTCCAAGTGCGCCACACAATACCTTCACTGTTCTTCTCTGAAAGATTTTTGTATAAACCGTTGAGATTAGAATCTGCACAATCTGCGTACCACCATCCACCTTTATGCTCATTTGCGCACAGTCGAGTGCTGTTATCATTGTCTCGATCGATGGTTGAAAACTGCTGATTACCATGAGCCCGAGCTAGTGAGTCACCTAAAATGAAAATTCAAAACACATTTAATATAAGAGCAGTTAACATGCTATCAGTAAGGGATTCAATTATTTCCTCCCAGCATCCAATGTGGAAACTAACCCGTAAAAGCTAAGCTTATTTATAAAAAGTGGATAATTTCTAGTTTCACTGCTCCATATTTTCAAAAAATATATTTCACTCAATACATTTTATAACATTCAAAGCTCCATTTCTGAAAAAAAAAATTTCGCGAACTCTCACTTACAAAAAGAAGAGTATATGCTATCTATTATCAGAGATGGCAACATGCTCCAGATGTGGGATGAAATTTTCTGGTAGTATCAAAAATTATGTTTTATTATATGGTTTAGTAAATTCGGTTTATTGAATTTTTACCTACCACTATTTGTATATAATATAATGTCTTATGACAAAGGCTACTTTCAAAGAACCAAACAGCTCCGGACACGCCAAAATAATTTAAAAACGGTAAATAACCCGAAAAGAAATTTTGCAAATATTTGACTATTTTTGCTTGCTTTTAAAAGGGTAGAGCATGCATAAGTACTGTAACGCGGTGAATTATATAAGCCTACAAATTATTTAGAAATAGTGGTGCATAAAAATCTACTAAATTGAATTTATTAAGCCAAGAATCACAATTGATAAACTACCACTTTAAAATATATTTTACTCTCTGGAGCAAGTTGGCATCTCTGTACTTTGTTACAATAATGGGGAAATTACCAAGGGTAATCCTCGACTCGGAGGTATCCACTCCTAGCTATTTACCTAAAGTTTTACTTGAAGTCTCACTACTACTTCAGATCTACTAAGGCCACTTCAGTGAAAGGATCAAAAGGGTGATCCCGGACCCAGAAGTGACCAACACCCCAAATTAGAGCTTTTTCATGCGATTAGATTAAATGTAGATTTGATCTGACCACTGCCTCTGCAATTCACCGCCAATATCCAATACCATACCCTCCAACTTATGAGGATTTTGAAAATAATTCTTTCTAGTGGTAGCAAACCAAAGAAGAAATTTTTAAAGCAAATGGATCTCTCATAAAACTTTTATCAGAACTTAAGAATCTAGCCATATGGCCTGCACTTTTATAAGTAATAGTGGACAAGTTACGCTAAAATTAATTTTTTTTAAATATTAAGACATTAATTTTACTACCGTCTGAAAAAAAGATTTCTGAAACTACGGAAATTCCGTAGCAGCTGGAGGGTATGTCCAATACCAACGACATTATTCCAGGTGCCCACGGGCACAATCACAGATGAAAGTGTGGAGTGTCCGTACTCTAGTACGGTGTACCTGTCCTTCGCGGACAGGTACACCGTACTAGAGTTCAGTTCAAGAATTTCGAGATGAACTTTTAAATATTTAGTATAATTAACAGAAAATATGAAAACTAATATGAGAAAACATAGTTCTGTTCCCTTTTTTTTGTTGAATATTTTGTAGTTCTCGAGCAATTGCACACCCACGCATATTGCCGGAGTTGAAATTA
The DNA here is from genome assembly GCF_982258835.1 of Parasteatoda tepidariorum. Taxonomy (NCBI): domain Eukaryota; kingdom Metazoa; phylum Arthropoda; class Arachnida; order Araneae; family Theridiidae; genus Parasteatoda; species Parasteatoda tepidariorum. Next base: position 28,326,318 of record NC_141758.1, read on the forward strand.
TGGGCTACTAAATTCATAGATTTTCGATCCCTTTTTTTAACTTATGACTTACACGCGACATAACTTAATTGAAAATTGGCGTATTGCATAAGCTTTTAAATTATTCAGCAGTAGTGGTGAGTAAAAACCCAATAAATCGAATTTATAAAATCGCAAATCATACATTAAAAGACTACCACTCGAAAATATTCATTCGCTGTCCGGAGCAAGTTGGCGTCCTCTTTATTTAAGCATACACTTAGCTACCAGAAGAAGAAATTTTTCCTAAAAAAAAAAACCTTGCAAGCTACCAAACATCTTTACTTTACCGTTTTTTAAGATATTTTGCGGATCCGAAGCAGTTGATATCTCAGCCCACACCTATTAGAAATATTCAAGAAAATTAATCCTTTTATTAAACTGTTTGCTCACATTTGCCATATGGATTACACATTGACAAACGTCTAAAAGTTATTTAGAAATGTATCCCAACACCAAAAAGTTTCTAAAAACTTTTAAAGTTTATAAATATATCTTTTACAAATAAAGTGGTAAAAAAATAATTCTAAAATTTTTATTTACGCAACCTTGAAGATCGAATTTTCGTCGCATTTATTCAACAGCTTGATTTTGCCTAATTTGGGTGTGGGGATATCAAATCTGAATTTAGTTTTATTCCGAAAACCACTGTAAAGACGTAGGATTCTACATACAATCAAGACCAGTTAGCCTCTCAAGCTTATTTATCTCTATTGCTATAAATGCACAAAACACAAGCAGAAAAACTGTAATATGGCAAAAATACAACAATACTATCAATATTACCACTATTTTATACTCTCTCGGCTCTAGACTCTTCGTCCCTTCAAGAAGAAAAACAAACAAGATTAAAAAAAACGTTTCAAAATTTAGCATAATTAACAGAAAACATGAAAACTAATATGAGGGACTGTTCCCCCTTTTTTTTTGTTGGTTGAATATTTTGTAGTTCTCTAGCAACTGCACGCCCACGCATATAGCCGGAGTTGAAATTATGGGCTGCTAGATTGTCGATTACATTTGCTAAATTATTCAGAGATTCCAACTGCTCCGGACATGCCAAAATAACTATTAAAAAAAACGGTAAATAACTACAAAGTAAATTTTGCAAGTATTTGCGATATTTTTGAAAGCTAACAAGTCTTAAAAACATTTGTAATATTAATTTTTTATTTCTCTATGGATGTTGTGAGAAGCTAGTTTTGGGGGGTTGGTAGCTAAGTATTACGTAATACAGATTATAAAAGTATGATTTTTGTTGACTTGAATGCATTCTTCACACACTGAAAATAAAATAACTATCTTCTTTATTGTTTGATTTGGGAACTTGTAATGCCCACAATTTGCTTAACTTGAAGTTGTCCAATGTGCGATTACTTACCAGCATCTCCACTGAAGTCATAGATGTGAAGCTTGTAGAACTGACTCTCGTTGTCTATCCAAAACTGATCGTAGAATGCATAGCGGGAATTATTTTGGTGATCACTCAAATCAATGCGAAGATAATACTTCTTTTGATTAGTTAGTGCATAGATATTGTCGTTGCCTAAAAAGGAAACAATAATAAATAAATTAATAAATGCAGTTATTTCAACAACAACAACAACAAAAATTTCCACGAAATTATGGATGTTTTTTATTAAATTGTTCCACCCTCACAAGACTTCGTCGCAACACTTTACTATGCTGTCTTAGATAGCATTGCTAAAGATTGCATGGTTTTTGCACATTAACTCCCAGTTTTACTGCTCACTGACTATTAATCACATATATGATTACTTGCGATTCATTTATGAGCGATAGCGAAAGAAGAACTAACTCCCTGTATCCTGGAAAATTGAATTAGAATTCTAAATATAATTTGTTTGCACAGCAGTTTGTTCTTATATTTACTTCAAAATGTAATTACATCAATAATATCTGTGATAAGACATGAGCCAAAATATGAAAAAGTGATGATCAATACAAAGCAGTGATCAATCAAAAAAGTTTAAATCTAACAAAAGTCTTGTGGCGCCAGGCATGGTGCGTAGGCGCCAAAAGAATCAACGGGATTACAAACACACGATTGGAACTTCCCCCAGTATTTAAGAAGCTTCGAACTTTACTCAGTCTCTATCCCACACCGTCCTACTTTATTTTATGTTTCTGTTTTAGCTTCTTATGTTTCAGTTGTAGCTTGTTATGTTTCAGTTGTTAATAAATGTTTAGTTGATTTTTGTCATAGTTGTCTTCAACTTAATATGAGAGGGTTCCTCCCCCTCAGTCTCTCTAATTTCTTTCAGTCTATAACAAGGATGGGCAAACTATGGCCGACGGGCTAACTGTGGCCTGCCAGAAGGTTTTATCCGGCCCTCGGATAGAATTTTAACTTGCCAATTCATTTTCTTGTCTACTTTGTTTACAGTTATTTTTGTTATTTCTATTTTAACAAAGTACTGATGACCTTTTATTTACTCTATTTTTGTTCTACAAAACAAATTGATGAAAATAGCTAGCTCAGAAAGCTTCAATTGGTAAAACGTTGAAAGCAGAAGTTCTTTATAGAGCAGCAGTAGTTTGGCGCCCTCTGAAGCAGTTGTTTCTAAGTATGTCAAATTATGAGTTTCACTAATCATTACCAAAAGCTAGTTTCCCAAGTTTAATTCTATGCCCAGAAAGAGAGTGCTATGTTTGCTTCATTTTATATATGTAAACAAGTGTTTTCAACTATGAACCTTAGAAAAAATCATTTCAGAAGCAAACTAACAGACAAACATTTGGCCTCGTGCCTTAAAATAAATACATCTCACTTGGAACCACAATATAAAGAACTTTTAAAAATGAAATCCCATTTTCATTCATCTCATTAAATATTTAAATTAAAACTTGTATATCGTTTTTTTTTATTTTAGATGTTTTTACTTGGCCCACCAAACTTTTTTCTCTTAATTTTTGCTCTCGACCAAAAACGTTTGCCCACCCCTGGTCTATATATATATAAAAATGAATGTCTGTCTTTTTATAGACTCCTAAACCATACAATCTCGAGCGATGAAATTTGGCATACTGGTAGTTTAAAGCACGGGAAAAGTCGCTGTTGACATTAGAACCTTTCGAGCGGAATGAACGTAAAACGAATAGAATTTTCTTTTTGGTTTAGAACAAGATTGATAAAAATTAAATTACAGACGATTCCGATCTTTTATTACACGTTTTAAAGATCACATCAGTGTTGCTTTCAAGCTTATAACTTTTTTTTTTAAAAAAAAGGGTTAATTTCACGTTCTTTAATATTAAACTTTTTTTTGCTCGTTATGTCAAATTAACTCGATGATCAACGTGAACGTGAGAGTATAAACAGAGTATGTCACTAGATTAGTATTCCTGAATTTATCTGAAACCATGTTTATATTTCTTTTGTAGTTACACTTTTAAAACGTGCTTAAATAAACTGAGTAATTTAAAATGACAGTAATTGGGTATAATATGAAAAAAACACAACTACTTCGATTTAGTAGGAACAACATATGACGCAATGCTAAACGAATGGAATTTAGTTGTTGTTTATTTAGTTATTGTTATTAGTAGTTGTTGTTATTTGTTTTAGTTGTTGTTGTTTATTTAGTTTCAATAACTTTTCTTTATAATGCAATAAAATCTGCGAGCAGCTATTTAAACGATCGAACACTTCGTTTGTTTATTTGTGGCTTGAAGTTAGGCTCGCAGAAAATGCCGTTCATGGGTTAAATTTAGTAGGAACAACACAACCTGTGACGTAGGCTATATTATACCCAATTGAAGAAAAATTATGTACAGTTAAGACAAATTAATGGAGAACTAGTACTAATCCTCTTAGGAGAAATAACACAACGCCAATTTATTATTAACGATTATGATGCTTGATTAATTTTGGTAATACATCAAGCATCATTATCGTTACTAACTTAATTTTTAAAAAAAGCTACGTACATTTATGGAGAAATGTTGCAAATTTATTTATAGCAGAAGCGTGGAAAGTTTCCAAGATATTTTTGACGTCAATGTTTACAGATTGATGGTGATAGGTACCAATTGAAATTTAAAAAAAAAATATGTAAATAAACTAAATGCGAAGTTAATAAAAAAAAATGGCCCAAATTTGTTCAGGAGAAACATAAAAATCGCAATGCTATTAATGACGCTAATTATGTCTGGTTAATTTTGCACTAATAAGTATTAATTGGAATAAAAAATATATAATCTCTTTGATGAAAACCAAAGTAAATGGAGTGACGAGTAAAAAAATTACAAAACTATTATTAATTCCATTTATGCCTAATTAATCTTGGTTATAAGTCTATACTGAGTACTGTCACTAATTAAAATTTTAAGGAAAAAAGTCAAGTATTCAATGATTTATAAAGCAAAATTAATTTAGGAAAAGCTAATTCATTCTAGAAAAACGTGAAAGGTCCTGACGAAATTATTGACGCCAATGATCTTCTTTATTTAAATAAAATGGGCACCTGGGCTGCGAAGCGCCCCCATCCCATTCATCATTAAATTACATACAGTAAGGTAAAATACATTGATTTGGCAAACATTGTGGTAGCCATAAAAATGACGCCAATGACGCTTAATTAATTTTGATAATAGACTGGAATTAACGCATTAACTACTGGTATTAAGGTATTTTGAACAGTTTTAACATGCATCGAGCATAGTAATCTAGGTACAATGCATTATGTTAGCATATTTGACACCTATTAATATTGCATCAATAGTTGAAAGTTACAGATACTGCTGAATATTGTCCCTTTCGAAACAAAGTACAGTTGAAAGTCGTTTGATTGTGTACAATTTTGACAATCATGGTTTGGCAATCATGATTTGGCATCAAGCAACAGTATACCAGCCTGTTTAGAAAGTAATGGCAATCGTTTCTCAATGCTGGACAAATTGCCCCCAGGGCCTGATTATCGCCTAGGCCCAATAGGCAAGGGCCTCAAAAATTTCTAGAAATTTAGTTAATAAAAGGTGGGCTAGCTTTGTATTGGTTTAAGTATTAAATAAAAAACAGTGTTACAACAAACAGTATTAAATAAAAATCAGTGACTTGAAGCAAAAATCCCTGATTTCAATTGTTTGTGGACACCAAACTATTTTTATTTTGATATAACATTGTTTTGTTGTTTTATATGTTGCTTTAATTTATAGATACATAAAATTTATCTAAGAAAAATAATCTTCAATTGTGTGCTCTTAAAATTTCTCAAAATGTTTCTCTTGAATCACGCAGTTCAATAGATTATTTTTCAATTATTAGGACTACTCTTCAGTAATTTAATTTCAAAATATCTTGTAAGGGGCCCGGATAATTTGGTGGGCCTTGGGCCTGAATTTGTCTTGATCGGTCCGTGATTGCCCCCATCCTCTTGTGGTCACGAAATTCTGGACCTTTAGCCACTGAGACCCCCAGGCGTACAATGAGCTGCCACGGAAATATAAAAAAATTACAAAACAATTATGAAACTACAATAAGATGATTTTGATTGCTATCCTGACAAGAACATTTATTTATTTTTCAATAGGTATGTACGTTTCATACAATATTTACTTGATCTAAGCATTTTATTTAACTTTTAATGTATTGCAACTTTCTACTAAATGCAGAATTTGTATAAAATATTTACTTACCTAGCCAAAAATCTCGTCTAAGATCACCAAATCCACTCTTGTATAAGTGCCAACGTTTTAAGAAAAAGTCTGATGGTCTCTTAAAATTCCCTCTCCTTTGAATGACCTAATAATTGCAACATTGTGTGATTAAAAATTCTTCAATTTAAATCTATGAATTATGATTTATTGAAACATTTCTTTCAATATTTCACTTTATTGAAATAGATACTAAAGGGGTATTAGTTACAATACTGAAGCATTTTTTTAAATCAACACAATTTTTTATACAGCATTAATTTTTTTTATTTGTTTTAATTTTTTATTTAGTGTATCATTTACAAATTAATGACAATCATAATTTTTAATTCTTTATACCGGAGTATGATAGTTGCAAAAAATTGTTCACATATAATCCATAAATAATTTTTCAAAAAAAAATGTTCAAAAATTCAAAATTTTTAAAAAATTTTGTTTTTAGTTTTTTAATGTAATTTAAAAATAAGGCATTTAATTATTAATTTTTTTGTTGTTTTGTTTAAAATAAAAATGTATATTTTTCGAATTTAACTTCAGGATTTTTCGTAACGCAAATTTAACTAAAATTTGTAGTTATGGTTTGATTTTTGAAAATATGTAGTTGATTTTCTTTTTAATTTTTGCTTTAGTTATCTTAGAGTTTTAGTTGATCCAGTTTTCCTCTTCGTTTCTTCTTTTCATGGATAAGAAAAGGTATTAATGAATTATTTTGTTGCTTAGACATCATTAGTGCGAACGCAAAAATTGGTATTGGTCTGTCGTGCATTTCGCGCTCGGGAAGACTCGAGCTCTAAGCAATTACATATATCTCAAGCTTGGGTGAAATTGGATTAAAATTCTTTGAGTTCGGCCGTGATAGCCTGATTGGTAGGGTGTTGGACTCCTGTTAGTGAGAACGGAAGTTTAAATCCAGTCGACCGAAGAATTCCTGAGTGTTAACCCTTTCGCGCCGACTGTCACAAATACGTGACAGCATAATACCGTATCAACCAGGGTAAAATGATAAAATTGGTAATCAAAGCAATTCTTTAGCAACTTATTTGTGGGCGGAGTTATAATTGTTGGATTTATTTAATTCACCATCACTTTGTTCGAAATAAAACTATTTAGTTATACTTTGAATTAACATTGATTGTGTATATGATTCAACTAACAGTAACTAAAATAAAAGCAAAGTAAGTCTGTCAAATTAAAAACGACTACATTTAAGTTACCGTTTTTTATTTACTTACATCCTGATCCTGATTTTGTACGAATGCTTTTCTGAATCACCCGTCCCCAAGGGGTTAAATCTGATGGGGTCACAAAGTCCTCCAAGTTCCCATATTTTTTTAAAAAATCAATACTTTTGAGGGTACAGATTTAGGAGTTCACTTGTCTCATGGATTGGGTCCAAAAATTACAAGAATATGGAGTTGAACATTGGTAATCATAAACCTAAATTTGGGTCTGCTGTTCAATGAAGGTAGAGAAGACTTCTAAAAGTGCGTTCGAACTTATCTCTAATCCTTTCGTGTCACATATTTTTACAATTCAATGTGTAATGATCGCTCCGTGTTTTCTGAAAAAGAGTCATTACATTTCATTAATTACTGTAAAGATATACTTACTGTCCATCCTCCACCATTCGTTTCCATGTCACAAAACACAGTGATGCTTCCAGACATGATGCGATTTCGAGGCCAAATTTCATAGACGCCACTTCTATTCTGTCCACACTGCATTACTTCGTCACAATCCATGGGCTTAGGTGGACAACTGCAGTCCGTTCCTCCCTCTAATAACAACAAACACAAATGGGTGACAAAATAATACGAAAACTTCCATGCTAACTGTACGTAAGCAATCTTTCTTTTAGTAGGAAAATGATTTGGAATATTGTTTTTACATAGCAAAACTGTTGGAACTCCCTAAGAGATCCTGTTTTATTTTTTTTTTAATAAATGGGATATTCATTGGGTCAGTACTTTCTAGCTCTTATACCAGCAATTTTAAAATCATGCAACAGTATTGGGACGTTTATACAAGAATGCCTTAAGAGTTATAGTGGCAGTAAAAAAAACAATTAATAATTTTTAAAAATGGTATCATTTATCTCATGCAACGTTTGGATCGATCGAAACGGGGAAAACAAGTTAACTACTTCCTTCTCGCTCCCGTCAAGATGACGGGAAGAAATTTCGCCCTCTATTTCTCGTACCCGTGATATTTCTGGCCTTGTGTGTTCAAAATTAACATGACGAAAAGATCTATTTCTCATGCCCAGAATCATATTTATTTCTCAATCTGCACAATAGATGTCAGTGCCAGACAGTTATTAATGTATTTATAGATTGTTTATTTGATACTAGATGTCAGCCCCCATCAAACACGTAAGCTAAAAATGTACCCAAAAATTACATTTGAATTCATATATGGTATATACTCTTAGTTTTACATAATTTTATTAAATAAAAAAATGAGCACTTTTATGACCGTTTTCTTCAAAATTATGTGACCATTAAGGGGTTAAAAACTTCTATCTAGGTTTAATATCAGCAATAATTAAATCACCATATAGGATTGCAGTATTTACATAAGAATGCTTTTAGAATTACAGTGATTTTAAAAAAAGAAAATTTCTGTGCTCACTTTGGTCGATACAAATTTCAAAAGGACTTCATTTCTAAAAGCATCAATCATCATACTCTTAATTGAAAGAATGCCACAGGCGACTAACAATGTAGAGAGTGGTGATTAGTAAATAGCAAAATTCTATTAAACATGATTAAAATTAGCCAATTTTCCTTGCCTATTTCTTACAGTTTACTATTGAAAGTGTTGTTGTTGTTTCTATTGCCAGCTTTCCATTGCAGCACGCCTGCTTGGAAAAAGAAGCGAATTTAAGGCAGAATTGCGTTTCCTGTTTTCAGTGGCGCCATCTTCATCTCAACAAATAGCATGTCCGTTAATTAGATTGAAGCAGGCGTGATTGTGAAACAACTTTCGGAAAACAATCAGGTCATTTGTTAACCAGACAATAAAAAAACTCAAGTGTAACATGTGAATATACTAAAGCCTTACTTTCAAGGAGAAGGAAACGTCAACGTGTTGCGTGTGGAAAGAAATTTTATCAAATGAGACGAGGAAATTCCTCATCTTAAATTAGAATTTGAAGACTATGAATTATTAGAAATTAAGCAAAATACACAGCACAAAACAATTAAAGGATATTGAGGTTGTAGGTTGATCTTTTACCAGGAGAATAGTTTGAATAATAAATATATTATCGACAGACTCAGGAGGCTATATGAGATAAAAATGACATTTGTTTGTCAGAAAAAATGCTTTTTATTAAGTATTTGGGTATCAAAAGACAAAAAAGCAATTTGTGCAAATGAGAAAAACAAATAAAAAAGGTGTTTCCTTAAAAGAAAATCGTTTTTGGTAGGAGGTATAGTTTCCAAGGACAGTCAGCAACGTTGAACGCTTTTAAGGAATCGAGTCAATGAGGTTATTACTGAGAGGCTTTATAGTTCTTAGAGAATTTGTGGGGGTGGTTGGCGTCTAGCAATTCATCTGTCTAGAATGTCTCAAACATGCTCGATTGGGTTAATGTTCTGAGAATACTCTGGCCATTCCATTCGTATAATTCCTTTCTCCAAAGGGAAATCATCCACCAAGTTAGCATGATGTGGCCTGCAATTGACGTCCATAAACATGAAGTCGTCTCCAATTGCCGCAGCGTAAGGAATTACAATAGGTCTCAGGATCTCATCCCTATATCGGTGACCGGCCAGAGTCTCATTTCGAATGATATGGAGAGAGGTGCGCCCATCAATGGAGATGCCAGCATAGACCATACCACCAAATCTTACACTTTCGAGCACGAACCCGGGATTGTTTCTAGTTCTACGTTCCCCGAGATGAAAATATGCTTATTATCAGGATAAACAGAAAGAATGTACTAGTCGGGGGAAAAAAGAATATTGCGCCATTCATTTCTCCGCCAGTTCACATGTTCTGTTGCCCAGTCCTAGCTAGCGTGACGGTGCCTTTAACGTGACAGATACTATATGTCGACGAGCATACAAACCTACAACATAAAGGTGGTTTCAGACAGTGTGTGCCGAAATTGTGGTGCCAGTAACTGAGAGAAAGTCCAGAAGAGGGGCATTCACTTTTCGGTGTTTCCGAGCAGCTAGCGTTAAGTTACTGCCTTCATTGGACGTTGTTACATGTCTACACCCTTGACCTTATCTTCGACATGCATTTCTTGTCACCAAAAAACGGTTCCACATCATGGAAATCACAGTTTGTAAAATTCCAATGGCTTCTGCTCTCTGCTTGTGCTTAGCCCCCCTCTAACCAGCCAAAAACTCTCCAAACTTCTAATTCGGTTAAATGACTTCGTTGAGACGTCACATTCATCAAAATAGTTTGGTTACCAGTTTTATCTTTTTTTACCCTGATTATCGACACCCTGAGAATGCATATATGACTCGCTCGTCTCGAAGAGGTTAAATGAATTCACCAACTCAAAATTTTCCCCACTACTTTATCTTAAAGAGTTGATAGAGAAAGTACCTACCGCCATTTATACATATTTCAGTCTTGGACTTAACCAGAGGTTCCTGGCAGATTCCATTAAGTAAAAAAGCCCGAAGGTTTACTGTTCGTAACAAATTTTGGAACTTTCAGACCATTGCGTTTATTTTTTGGTTTAAAAAACGCACCATATGATTTCAGTTGACTTAAGGCAAATATATTAAAAGAGTGTGAAGAGTATGCAGTGCCTTATTTGGATGATGTGGCCATAATCCCCCATACGAACATTTAAAGCCCTTGGAGCATTTCCACATTTCAGACTTTTTCCGCAAAATGAGTGCTACTATGTTGCACTTAAAATTGTCAAAATGCCAATTTGTCCAAGCTTATTGAAAGTAACTTGGAGATTTAGTTGGGAAAAGCCAAAACATTCTTGGGGAACTAAAGGTCCAAGCCATAAAAGAATTCCCAATACCAAGATTTCAAGTCAAAATTGTTTTGAGATTACCTAAATATTATCGAACATTTATTCCAAACTTTGCTATAATTGCAGTTCCGCTTACAAACTTACTCAAGGGCGGAAATCATAAAGCAAATGTTGACTGGCATAGTTTTTGCCAAAATGCATTACAAGATTAAAGAAAGACTCTATGACAATCCTGTTTCAGATAGCCCGGACTATACAAAGCCTTTCTAGTCCGTGGGCCAAACTCATTTATCGTTCAAGTTCGTTCCGATACTTTGGGGGCAATTTTTTCTTTTGACAAAACGATTCAGAATGTTTTAGTATTTTTAATTTTATAAAGTTCTCCAAATATTATTTGGTCATAAATTAATAACAATCGATTTTATGACGCACTCTTTTTCTGTATGCTTTCGTACTCTCATCCAGTGAAATCGTCGAATTATTTTTCCTCCGCCAAGCTAACCAATCACGCATTGTCTCCTCACAGTCGCTTACAGCAATGTTTGTAAGCAAATCGTTGGTTGCATTGATGATAATTTTCTCGATTTCATTTTAATCCTTTGAATTTTTTTTAAAATTTAAATAAAGGTCTCTTTTTAGAGCCAACTATATATTGATAACGCTTCATTTTCCCGCTTTACTGTTAAATATTTGATTTTTATTCCGAAATTCGAATTGTGCAGGCGGTCGCATTGCAATACCTCTCTGACCTAATCAAAAATTCGTCTCCGATTTTAAGATACAAAAATATATACTTTGGTTAAAAATGAGAAGGAATTATTTGTCCTATTTTAATTTTAATAATATTTGCTGAGTTACAAATTTAAAGGGGATATTTATCTATAGATCCCACCGAAGAAATGAAAGTATTGTAGTTATGTTGATGAAATGTTAAAAAAAAAAAAATTTAAAACAATTTTCATTACTTTATGAAGATAAAATATTAGTTCCAAAATGTTTAAAAAATCTACATATTAACGTTAATGATCCATTATTCTTAAAAAAAATATTATTTTTGTTTCACTAACAAAGGTGCTATGGTAAGTATTGTTTCAAAAGATGGTTGTTTTGATGGCTTATTTATCCAATATCTGTGATATTAAACATTTTTGTAGAGTCAAGCGCACATCTTATATCGCTAGCATTTTAATTCTACTTAAATATTACTTCTTTTTAAACTCTGAATGGCGTATAAATTGAAAATTTTTTATTAAGATGTGCTTACTCGGAAAAAAGAAAACAAAGCTTTTTATGATTTTTTTTTTTTTGCTCTTACAAAAAAGCTATAAAAAATACTCCTCTTAAATAAATACTACTCTTAAGCTATAAAAAAACTGTTAACTAATCTAAACTAAAAATAAATCATGAAATTTAAGGAAATTTATGTATGTTTTCTCTGTAGGGTCAGCAACAAGAAATTTGACAATTTTGAATTTAATCATTGAATATTTTTTTTTGAATTGAATTTGAAAACAATAGTGTAGATTCAAAACATGATTTAAACATTTAACTTCAGATATTGGTTTAAAAAATGTGTTTAATCAATTTTCCAACTGGCACTATTTCGAAAAATAGTTAAAGAATGTCTCTACACTTAAATGTAAATAAATTATTGAATATCAAACCATAATGAAATTTCCAAATATATTAATGTCTGGAATTATACTCTCTTGCTAAATAAAAATATATTCAACAATACCTGTCTAAGGTTTTTTGGAACTCTCTGTATTTGTCTTTTGCTACACTTGCAAAAACTATTTGAAATAACACTTGAAAACATGTTTTTTCAATTAAAGCTATGAATTCTACATTCTAAATATATTTTCTCTAAATCAATATTATTATTTTCAAAATTAATGTTGTACCAAAACATTAAAATTTTAAATAATAAAAAACCAAACTTTGTTAAATTGTTCAAATAAATTATGTATCAAGATAGTTCATTGCGTAAAATATCCGGTTTTTATATAGTAAAGAAAGTTTTAAAGCTTCAGTAAAAGACAGTGTACCAAGCAACAAATTAAAAAAAAAAATCAATTCAAATTTATTGAAAATTTTACACAAATGAAATTTTTTATTTTTATGTCAAACTGAATTTCAAAATATTCATTTGTATAAAATGGTTTTTTAGCTTACTAAAATAAGTATCGTTTTAAAAAATAAGGGAGAAATATCTCCAGATTTTTGAAGAAAATCAGATTATTTTCTGAAGGGTAGCAGTTCTTAAAAAGTTGATGCAAATTTAAATTTTCAAATAGTGGATGGAGGAAAGATTTATATATTCTATAGAATTCAAGTTTTAAGTATTTTTACAAAAATAATATAAAAAAAACCTGAAAAATAATCGCAGATGCAGTATTATAACCCTTCATATTACAACTATAACTGTCATAGTCTATGTTTTACCTTTTAATAGTGAATTATCAAATAATCATGATTTAAAATGAAAAAAAAAAGATTTTAAGATCTTGAAGTAACTATAATTGTATAAAAATTTTGAAGTACATACTTATAAAAAACTGTTAAGTGTTTTAGCGCAAAAGAAGCGTGAACGAACGGGAAGCTATCGTAACATGCAGACAACTGCTTTTGTTCTGATTGGTCCATTCATTTCCAAGTGACGTCAAATTACGCTTCTCTTCGGATATTCTAGGGCAAAATACTGAATTCGTGAAAACCAAATAGTTCCTCATTGCTTTGATAACTTTCAATTAATGGCCAGTCAGATTTTGGAGAACTTTATGAATTTATGTTTCTCAGCCAAGATTGTGTTCGATTTTGGTAGAATAAAATTGCCCCTCAAATGTCGGAACGAAAATTAGTTTAGAGCTACTTTTGAGACTTCGGCCCACGGACTATTCATCATTCAGTGTGATTCTTCGAATCTTGTGATAAGTGTTGTAATGTCACAAATGATAGAAAACGAAGATCATACTATCATGCACCTGAGTAAACAATTTTCACCTAGAGATCAAAAATATAGTAGTACGATGCTGCAATTATTTTTACAGTGAAAAAATTAATATGTCACCTTGAATAAAAATGTTTCCTTGAATATTATCTATAATATGTGATAATATCCATTAGTGTGGCTAGTGAAAAAATGCTGAAACAAATCCTAGACTTTGAAGATGGGCATTAATTGTACAATCATTCAGTTATGAGAGTGTCCAACGCAAAGGAGAACAAAGACAGAATGCTGATAGTTTGAGTCGTTATCCCTTAAAACTGATCAAAACATAAATACCTTCATAAGATATCTCAGAAATAAATATTTTAAGGAAATTAAAATTATTTCTCTGTAATTTTTAAATTAGCAGCATTTGCGTAATAGTTTTAAAATTTTGGATTTTACGTGTGTTTTTAGTTTTCCCAGACCCAAAATAGTAGGGAAAGATACATTGAATTGCAAAATTTAAGGTACCAATTTTCCTGATAGAACTGGTTCTTATTTCAATGGATAGCCAATTAAGGAAATTATCTTGGGAAATAATTTTTTTTCCTTTTAAAAAAGTTTTTTCATGAGGGAAGGACGACTGTAAGAAACTAGTCACTGGATGGCGTAGCAAACGTTTTTTTATGTTGGTCTTTTTTCTGAAGAGTAGAGCCGAGAGAGAATAAAATGGTAGTAATATTGATTGTATTGTTGTAGTATTTGTGATACATTATAGGTTTTCTGTTTGTGTTTTGTGCATTTATAGCAATAGAAATAAATAATTTTGAGATGCTAACTGGTCGTGATTGTATGTAGAATTCCTACGTCTTTACAGTGGCTTTCGGAATAAAACTAAATTCAGATTTGAAATCCCAACACCCAAATTAGGCAAAATCAAGCTGTTGAATAAATGCAACGAAAATTTGATTCCCAAGATTACATAAATAAAAATTATAGAATTATTTTACTACCACTTTGTTTATAAAAAATATATTAATGAAATTTTGAAGTTACGAAATTAATGTCAATCATGTGTATCATACTACATACACAGAGATGCCAACTTGCTCCGGACAGCAAATATATATTTTGAAGTAGAGATGGGCAAAACTGCTACTTTTCAGTCACTGTTACTTCTGCTACTGGGATCCAAAAGTAACAGTGACAAATAGCAGTGACTGTTATTATTTCGATACAGAACTAATCGATATTTTATATCGATTAATCGTTTTAATTTATCAAAACTTAATATAAATTAATCGATTACATGTTTTAATAAATAATCGATATAATTAATTTTTAATGAATTTAATCGATATAATATTTCTACTGTATAATTAATCGATATAATTAGTTTTTAGTAAAATTGGTCTATATCCTCAATTTTTAATGTAGTCTATTAAAATAATTAATCTTTATACTGAGTAGTCATTTTTATGGAAAGAGATGATTTTGAATAAACAATGTATATCGTAGTACGCAATATAGTAGTATGATTTTTAATAACTAATATGGGACTTTATTTAATTTTTGTAAAATGTTAAAATAACAAAATCAAAGTTTTTATCCCAGATAAGATATTAAATAAAAACTCATAATTCTTCTCGTTACTAATATTATGATATTACAGTGAAAATCTAATCTCAAAATTTTTGTAGTTGAGTTATTGGCATTTGCAAACGATGAATGATGACAATATTTTATACTATAGAATACTGATTTCTTCATTAAATGTACAGTAAAATGCAAACTTAATCGCAAGTAAATTTTTAGTAATGTTGTCAAACAAAAAATATCACAGTATTAATGAAATTCTTCATAGCTTTTCAAAATTTTATGAAAATTTTTTCTCCTTTATAAAAGAAAAGAATGCATGGTATGAAAACAAAAATTTATTTAATTTTGTATTTATGATGAGGAATTTAGATATTTCCATAATTCTGCGTTTATTATATCCTTGGCTGGTAGCATTAATTTCGTACACCAGGATCTGTTATAAGAGCCAACAGATGGCGCCACTAAACATTTTCTTTTAAATTTTGCTGTTTGGAAAGGGAAAAAAACACTTTGTTTTAATTTTTTTAATGGATATAAAAAATTTATCTGCTTTATGCAATTATTATTCATATTTCTTTCAGTAAATTACAATTAATCAGTATTTTCGTCAGGCATGCATAGATGTGTGATTAAGAATCAACGAGTAATATTTGAACTCTAGAGTATTATAGAGGAATGCCCTATAGAGGAATGCCCTTAAATTTACTTAGTTGTATTCAAAGAGGTTAGTCTTATTTTTTGATTTGACATTTATTGATAGCGGTCTTTATCCTCTTCACGATTTTTTTACAGTTCTTAAATTAAACAAAAATTAAGATAAAAAGAAAATGTCATCAGTCTTTCTCTCCCAGTTGAATTACAATAATTTAAATGAAAACAAAATATGTTATGATCAAAATTACCTAGAAATTTACTAACTTCTCACATCTATTGGCAGAATTTTGGAAATTATATTTAATTTTAAACAAACTTTTTTTCCCAATAAAGAGTTTCTTAAACCTGACATTTTATAATTTATTTTTAAAAATTCATAAAATTATTTATAAAAAAAATATTGAAATTTGAATTTTATATATACATCTGATAACGACTTGTATTATGTAGCTTGAAAAAATTTAATAGATAATATTAGCCGCAAAATTATGATAGGTATAAATCTGCAAATAAATATTTAAAATTAACACATTCGTTCGCGTGGCATCGAACCTGAGACCCCCTACTCACAAGCGCGGAATTATACCCACTATACACTTTATTTCTCAATGAGTAGTTGCTTACAAAAGATTAAAAAGCTAATACATGCTTTTAAATAATAATAGATATTTTTTTTTTAAATCTGTACTCATAAATCGTCACTGATATGTAGTAACTTGTACTAACTTTTCGATTAAAGGCGGGGGGGGGGGAGATAAAATTTTTCTTTCTTTTCTTACCTTAAGATATAAATAAAAATGTTTGCAGTGTCTGAAAACCTGATGTAAAAAATCCAAATCTTAAAACATATCAGTTTCTTCGAATATATATCATATCAACATATATCGAACATACTTTGCTAATTTTGCGTTTTTATGAGCTGCATAATTGATATTTATGACAAAAAAATCTGTTCAATTTAAAGAAGAAAAATCAATAAAAATTTTATTTTGTTTTAAATTTCATGTATGAATATAAACTATTTGAATATATACGAATATATAATATATTCGAATTATATCTTATTTAAATATATAATATTGTATTAAGATTATTTTGAAGATTTTATTCTTATCAAACAATTTATCTAATGGTAAATTATAAAAATTATCAAAATAAAAATAGAAATCATGGCTTTTTTTTATTTCTTTTTTTTTTTTCAAACTGAAATAGAG